>NC_046004.1:1085843-1215843 GCF_010909765.2 Amblyraja radiata | reverse complement strand
GTATGAGGTGGTTCAAAGTGTAACTAGCTGACGTTTGAACAGACCTACCGCTTATGTTCGTCCAGTGGAACTGTTATTCCCCACTGGGTGATGGGCACAGCAGAGTTACTTAATCTGTTTTTCAGATCTGAAACCATCTTTGTTTTAGTCGAGTATTATACGCTCTTATTTCAATTTTCGGCTGAAAGCAGTATTTACTATTTTTAACAAGTGTCAATTTAGATTAATTCAGCATGAACATGGCTCTGCGTCTCGTGATTATCCGCGTGGACATAGCAACGAAATGCATTCTGACTGTTTAAAATACGAAGCTAATAGTAAGATTAAACGAGAATTTACTAGTTTGAAGTTTGATCTTTATTTCATGAGGAGTAAAGGTGAGGGATTACGTGAAGAGACCGCCAGCGCGCATGCGTGCCAAACTTCAAAGCAGCGGTGTGAAATCACAGATAACAGTTAGTTGAACTAAACAATAATGGAGGATTATGGTCTGAGCGCAGGTATATGGGACTAGGGGAGATTATGTGTTCGGCACGGACTAGAAGGGTCGAGATGGCCTGTTTCCGTGCTGTAATTGTTATATGGTTATATGGTTACAGTAAGATCAGAGTACTAAAATACCAGTTGACCTTTATGATAGAGGGTTGGGCGTGGAGAGCACGTAATCCCTCAACGTTACTCCTCATAAAATAAAGATCAAACTTCAAACTGGAACATTTTCGTTTAATCTTACTATTTTACTTCGGAGTAACGTGAGTGACTACGCGAAAATTTTAATGCTCTGTGATTTCATGCCGTGAAACGAATCCATGCCTCACACACTGCCGTAGTTGATCAAAAGGAGGAAGTATGTTAATTCAGACATGAATCAGTTGTTCAAAACAACGATACATTTATTAACAAACAAAAATAATAATAATCTATTTCCTTGTGGTAAATTATAACACAGAATTCAATATTGATTCTGCAAACACCGCAGGTTTGGCAATCGGTTTGTTATAAAACTGCTGAAAGGTACTTTCTCTGGACCATCCTGCTGTACGCAGGATGCGATCCGTGGGAACTTCCAGCTCCCTTGCTGCCGATGTTGCTGCAGCCCTGGTGGAATGAGATTTGAAGACATCAGTATCCACCCCTGCAGCCCCCTAAACCTGTCTAGTCCACCTTCATATGATTTGTACGGATACTCTATTATGAGGCTGTTTATGGCTGAGCAACAGCACCATTTTCTTGCCTCTAAGATGTTTTGTGACTTCTATATAGTGTAATATGTAGAGGGCGCTGCTCTGGCAGCAGCCATGTCATGCAGCTCGTCAGTTTTTCAACTTTTTTTATTTTTTTTGTATGTTTTGAAGTCTGTATTTAATGTTTCTTTGTGTGTTTTGTGTGGGGGGTGGTGTGGGGGGGGGGGGGTAAGGGGGAACCCGCTTCGTTCGCCTCCTCCACGGAGAGGCGAGTTTTTCCAGGTCGCCTCCCCCGTGGCCTAACATCAAGGATCGACGCGGCCTTTCCCGGAGACGCGCCCGGGGCTTCAGCGGCGGGCGCAGCGTGGACTCTCGGCGTGGAGCGGGTGAGCCCTCGCTGGAGGGAAGCGCTCCGTTTCGCTGGCCCGGGGCAGCCGGCAGCCTGAAGTCGCAGCCTGAAGTCGCGGTCTGCAGAGCTCTAGCTGGTGCGGCGTCTACAGCCCGGGATCTCACGTTGGGGACCCGGGGGAAGTAGAAGCCATCACTGCCGGCCCGCGGCCAACTTCTACCGCGGGGCCGGCATGGACTTACCAACACCCCTGGAGGGGAGCTTCGACCGCCGGCCCTGCAGTCTACGGTGCTTCTGGCTGCGGCGGGGACTTTAAATCTTGACCGCCGGCCTGCGGCCTACAACAACTTGAAGCCGCGGTCTCCGGTGAGGAAGAGCCAATCCTGGACTGACTCTGGACTCTGGTCCTGACCACGGGGGGGGGGGGGGGGGGATGGAGGAGGACTGGCCAAATGTTGTGCCTTCCACCACAGTGATGAATGCTGTGGTGGATGTTTGTGTTACCGTTTTATTGTGGTTGTGTGTTCTGTATTATTGTATCGCTGCAGACAACCCAAATTTCCACCAGCCTGGCTGTGTGGCAATAAATTATATCTAATCTAATAGATGCGTCATAATGCACCGGCGAACATCTATAGGGTACGCTCGGAATTCCAATTTGAGGCCCGATGATCCAGGCCTATTTTATTTTACTAATTCATAGATGTTAAATGTAATTTCGTTGGTTTAATGGACCATGGTGTCCAGCTTAATTTGTGCAGTGACTGGACCCGTTGTGCCGAGACTAGTGCCATTAGTATGTCTATTTTATATGTTAGTTTCTCCAGGGACACGGACGTTGCTGGTGACCATCCCATGAGCAACGTTAGGATAATACTCACATCCCAAATCCGGGAGTACCTAGCCCTAGGGGGGTTGGTGTTGAAGATACCTCTCATTAATTTTTATACCAGAGGGTGAAATCCAACAGTATGATGTTCTAATCCCTGCCACATGTGCGCTGATAGTTGGGCGCCGCCAGATAAGGACTGCAATCTAAAAGATCCGTAGATGTCGGATGGTGTTGTAAAATTTCACGAGGGGAAAGGATGCCAGGTTTAAGAAGGAGGCATCAGACGCGGCTTTGGAGGAATATATAGCGAGTGGGAAACTCAAGTGGACAATTATAGGGCCCAGAAGGGGGCATGAAATGTCCGGCGAGGCAGATTAAGGAACGTCCCGTGATTTCTTATAGGTCCGTTAGAACTAAGAGAATGGCAGGGGTAAAGGTAGGAACATTCCACGATCGAGGAGGGATTTATGCGTCGGGTTGGATAATGCATTTAACTACTCTGCATCTATATTCACACGGGAGAAGGGCTTGGAGGATAACAATATCAGTGTAGATAATACAAATATACCAAGGCAGGTTATGATCGAGAAGGCGGTGGTACGGAAGATATTGAAGAACATTAAGGTGGATAAGACACCAAAATTTGACGGGATCTATCCTAGATTATTGACAGAGATAGGGGAGGAGATTGTGATCTTTGTTTATTCTCTAGCCCAGTGAGATCCCGGAGGACCGGACAGTGGTCACTGTTGTTACTTTGTTTAAGAACTACGTAGTGAAAACCCCAGGGAACTTGGTTTTCCCGACCGGTGAGCTTCACGTCAATGGTGGGGAATTATTGAAGGGAATTCTTCGAGATAGAAATTACTCTTAATTGAAAGAGAATATGCTAATTAAGGTTAGTCAGCACGACTTTGTGCGTGGCAGTACGTCTCTTATTGGTTGTGATTTTCGAGGCGACGCCAAAGGAGATTTTTGACGATAGGGAGGTGGATGTTGTATACATGGACATACGTCAGGCTTTTATTAAGGCCCCCATGTAAGGCTGATCCAGCCGGCTAAGGTGTACGGCGTTCAAGATGACCTGATCTTATGGATTCAGAACTGTCTTATTCAGAGGAAACAGAGGGCTATGGTGGTTGGTACCCAGTACTCAGTGCAGTAATCCCGATTTTCGCGCATTTGGGATCTTGATTACAATTTTGACTAGAAATGCGTGTGTGACATCAATTCATCCCATTGCGATGTGTGCCTTCCACTGCCCAGCGCCCAGCGCCAGAGGAACACACACACACACACACACACACACACACACACACACACACACACACACACACACACACACACACACACACACACACACACACACACACACACACACACACACACACACACAGTTTGATTTAACGTCCGAATCTTTAGCAGAGATTTCAAATCCCAGCTCAAACTTTGGCCATTCTCTGTTCAAAAAGGAACTGCAGATGCTGGAATATCGAAGGTACACAAAATTGCTGGGGAAACTCAGCGGGTGCAGCAGCATCTATGGAGCGAAGGAAATAGGCGACGTTTCGGGCCGAAACCCTTCTTCAGTCTGGCCATTCTCTGTCTGGCTTGCAGAGAGATTTTAATTTATTGATCCATTTCTTTTCGCTTAAGAAACAGTTCACTGTCAATTCTCTGGAAACTTCATTCGCAGAATTTTCTTCTGTGTCAACGTATTTCAGTTGCACCACATTAGTAACTCACAATGCTCTCCCCATTGGCAGATCGTGTCTGTCCAAGTCCAACTCTCTGGTTTCTATCGCTCTGTCATCTAGTGGAATGCCTTCACAATTGTCCCTGTCCCACTTCGAAAGTACAAATCCTCCCTTATTGCAAAGAGATGTCAGATGTTCTACTGATAGAATTGCTTCCTGCTCAGTAGGCCTAGATTTTAACCAATTATCCTTGTAGAAGTTATTCTTCAAAGAGATTTTTCTTTCATGAATTTTACTCTTCTCGCCAAACTTTTGTTTGAAAGTCTGGGTACGTTGCTGTGCTATACTACGATTACTTGGCAGATTAACACTATCTTGTTTGAAAGGTATGTTCTCACAACAGTGTCCATCAGTTTTCACTGAATAGTTCATAACATCCATGAACTTCAATTCTTCTTTCAACATCTCTTCAGATGGTTTGCTAGTACTTTCATTAGAGTCATGATTGAATGGCTTCATCACCGACTTTTCTAATTCATCATTGGACATTTGATTAACAGCAATGGCATCACAGTTATCCTGATTTCCGATTTTGTGGTTCCTCTTCAACGAGTCAGAGATAACCCATTCAAGTCGGGTGTTCGTAGCATACGGACAATCCGCTTGGCTTCTAATAATCTGTACAGGTTCTAATGCTCTCAGAGCATTCGGTCCAATACGTAAGTCAATATCAGAATTTATCTTTGATATTTTGACATCCTTCAGGTAAGGCCATGGCTGTAAATATTCACATCTGGCTACATTTTGACGACCAACAGGCATTGTTTCAAGTATAAAAACTTCTGAAATTGGAATAAAATTATCTACATCCAAACTGGATATCTCCATACTCGCAATCCAATGACTCATGCTCTCTTCGTCTTTATTCATGATACGTAATCGAATGTTAGTATCTTCTCCTCTGATATTCAGTCTTCTCGTCAGGCTTTCTGTGCCGGGTAGTCGAAAACAAAAGGTAGTCGAACTGCCATGATCCAGAAAAGCATATGATTGCAACACTGCATTCGTCTTGCTGTTCCTTACTTGCAGTGGTAGGAGAGAAAAATTACGAGTTTCAACCCCGGCCCCAATATGAGCAGATACTTGAGGCGAGGTGATAGGCTTCTCGCCCTCTTCTGTTTGTTCCAGTACTTCTCCTTATTATTATTATTATTCCCGGTGCTCTAACGGCTCTTCTTCAATGTGAGGTGCTTCAGGATGATATTGATTGCATTCATAACACATTATAGGACTCTTACAGTCTTTTACCATATGTCCCCTTTTCAAACATCCAAAACAGATTCCCTTCTCTTTCAAGAAATCCATCTTGTCTTCATCTTCTTTCATCTTGAATCTACGACCAACTTCATCACATAACAAACAAAATACTATTTGCTTGCGAGTAGACACCTTTCTTTTTCTTTCATCTGTCTTTTCCACAGACAAGGTCGTGATAGCAAAACCACTTATCTTAGGTTGAGATCTTTCTTCTGGTTTGGTAAAAGTAGAACATTTATAAGTTGCAAGTGGTTTGCGATCTTCAATAATCCCGTTGCATGAGTCTGACATGTACCGTACTTCTCTTTCTAAAAATTCCACCTGGTCTGGTAGACTGGCTGCTTGTTTGCTCTTATCTCGTAATTTACCTGCCTTATCTCTCCACTTTTCTCTCATTCTTCTGGGCAACTTGTTAATGATGATTCTCATATTACTTGCAAGATTAATTTCCTCCATGCAGCCAGGATTTTTTATCGAGCTCTAACATCTTCTCAGAAATATTGCATACTCACTAAATGTTTCCACATCTTCTGGTTTGATTTCTGTCCAAGCATGTGCCTTTTCAGTGCATGCATTTGCAATCATCTGTTCATCACCAAAACGTTCTTTTAGTAATCGTCTCGCCTTTTTATAGCCCTGGTTGCCTGCCTCCATCTGATAACTTTCTACAAGCACCTTCACACTTCCTTTTGTGTACTTCACCAGAAATCATAAGCGCTCTTTATCATCCTTAACTTTCGTCTCTAATACCTCCTCTAGTGCCCTTACGAAAGTTTCATACTCCAAAGGGTCTCCACCATACGTAGGAATTTCAACTGGTGGCAGAATGAGAGAGGTATTTTGTCGAGCTCTAATCTCGTTGAATTCAGATTGCCTATTCAACAGTGCCAATAATCCATCCTGAAAACTGTCTTGGCGCCACCTGTTCATAAACAGGTCTTGGCTCAAACAGACTTGTTCGAGCCCGTGCCCTAGACCTTGGAAAAGCACGATCTACTGGTCCATCTGGAATTTGTACGGATGCTCCCATAGTAGCTAGTTCCATTCTAGCACTCAATTGCTGAGATGAAGTTTTACCCATCTTCCTCTGTTCCAGTGGGTTTTCAACGCCTAGAAATCCGGTGGACCTCGATTGTGGAATTGATCCAGCTGCGAATTCATTTCGAGCAGTTTTTATTCTTGGTCCAGAGGTCATCGTCCTCGACGATATAGAGCTGCATCTTGACCCTTCACTTTCGATTATGTCCTTCCTGGCTTTGGCCACCGCCATCTTTGTATCTAATTCCAGTTGTTCCTGACATCGCGCCATCTCTGCTTCTTGTCGTTTTATCTATCGCATCATCTCTTCTTGCTGTCGGGTCATCTCTTCTTGCTGTCGGGCCTTCTGTTGCTTCATCTCTTCTTGCTGTCGGGTCATCTCTTCTTGCTGTCGGGCCTTCTGTTGCATCATCTCTTCTTGCTGTCGGGCCATCTGTTCTAGCTGTCGGGCTATCTCATGTTTATTCTTCATGGCATATGCTTCTATTGAGAGCGCTGCTAACTCAGCGTTTGCTCCCAATTCAGCCGAAGCCCTCGAAATCGAACTGGCTGAGCAACCTGATCGACGGCCTGATCTTCGTGAAGATACATTTGAGATACTATCTCCCGGTTCTATATCATCACCTTCTTCTTCTTCTTGCTTAGTATTTTCTTTTCTGCTACATTTACTTTTGTCAACTTGCGCTAACCATGCTTCTGCAAATCCATGGATTCATCATAATACTCCGTATTTTCTGAATCCCACTTATAATGTCTTTCACGTTCCTCTTGAGAACGCTCTGCTTCCAGCAGTGTGTCCCGCTTCTCTTTCAGCTCCTGGCTAAGGCTACGTATCAGGCGTAATTTATCCTCCACCTTCTCCTGGTTAGCTTTTGATTCCATGAGTATCTTCACACTTTCAAATAGCCTTCTAATCCTCTTCCACAACTTGTTCCTATCCAATTCAGTCTCCTTGAGGACATGAATTCGATCTTTCTCAGTGAGTTCAACTTGTCTGGCTGGTCTTTCTCCACCATGTGACCCTTCAAGCACCAAGCTTCTAGCTCCTTCGCTCATACGTAATCTCAGATAACCACTTCTCTGCCTTTTTCTTGAAACCATTGAATATCTTCTTCGTGTATTCATGCCACTGGGTATGTCTTCTGCGTTCTTCCCAAGACGGCACTGAACACAGCAGTACATTCTGTTTCTTGCCAACCTCCTGGTAGAGGTTCCATAGTTGGCTCATATTAGATTTCACCTTGGTCACGTTCTGTTCTGATTCCATTAGTTTTTTCTGTGTATCAATTATCTGGCAACCTGCAACCATAATTCATTTCTCTTTTTCTCGGTTTCCCTCAAACAGGCAGCATGTGACATGTCTGTTTCTTCAAGTTGTCTGGGTCTTTCTTCACCACCACGTGGTTCTTCGGGCATATCTCTGCCTTCATCTTCTTCTAAATTCATGATTTAAAAGAGGTCTTGGCAGATTGCCAAGTCTTTAAATTAATCGAATAAATCTTTGCTTCTCAGTGACTTTGGTTTTATCAACAATTTCTTCCAAAACTAAAACATACTGATAATGTAGAGAACATCTCTCTAACACCAGGTGCAAAATGTTGCATCTAATTCAATGGAATGCACTTATCAGGAGCAACTCCAAACAATCCAAGGTGGGCCTGCTTTCCCCTGACACGCTGGAGAAAATAGCTTCTGAGTTATGTTACAGGAGTCTTTTAAATAAAGCCGTGATTTTAATTTAAAGAGTAGTAATCGATTCGTACTCACAAATCCAGTGATACGTCTTCAGATACGTCCCGATGCTGTTGATAGACCTCAAGGCTTTCCCTGGCCGATAACTTATCTTCAGTTCCACGACTGGAACCAATTTTATTTGGCTATGCCTCTCCGAGGTCTTAGCCTTGACGTCCTTCTCTGGCTAAAGCGCTTTCTCACGGGGCGACTTGACGCAAGATGTAACCAGAGTGAAGTGGTCGTGGTCTAGCACGATATCACACGATATAACGGGGGGTAGATAAAGAGTTCCCACGGTACTCGGCATTTCTGTTATTTGTGCGAGTGTAAATCTTGAATGAACATTGTGAACTGTAAAAGTGTTGTTAAATCATCACGTGGCACAAATGATGTCACTTTTTTTTCACACACTATAATTATCCTCCCTTGGTTGAATTGGCTCATTTGGAGACATGTTTTACTGTGTATGTGGGAGACACAGATGGACTGAGCACAGTACCTCGGTCTTACTGTGTGTGGGAGAGGGGGAGAAAGAGACGTACACTCACAGAGGCAGAGTCTCTCAGCCTGTGTAAGAGGGAGGGAGGGAGAGAGAGAGAGAGAGGCACACACAAGGTGGATGTGAAATCGCACCTGCCTGTTTCAGTGACAGACATCCGCCGCCAGTAAATGAAGACACCCCCATCTGTCTCCCCCTCCTCTCCCTCGACTCCCGCACCTTTCCCTCCCAACTCCAGTCCCGTCCCGACCCCCTGGGAAACTGAAGGGAGCAACAATCAACTGCTGCCTGTCCGCTGAGTTAAAGAGTTCCAACGGTAGACTGTAAAACTGGGACCCTGGTTCCGGACTCCCCCAACATCTGGAACATTCTTCCTGCATCTAGCCTGTCCAATCCCGTAGATACTGATTAGACCGGTATCTATTTATTTACTTTATTAATGATTTCAATTAAATATTGGGAACATCAGGCCGCAAACGTTATTTCTTGAGTGTTAGTGCTGGACTTTGACTCGACCTTCCCAGTTAGCCGGCGCCTGAGACTGAGCCAAGCAATGTCCAGACCTGACTTCAACACAAAGTGATGGAGGAACTCAAAGGGTCAGGCTCGTCCAACGCTCTGTGTTTTGCTCGTGATTCCTGCATCTGCAGTTCCTCGTGTCTACAGACCAGAGTTGCCACTTGACTCCGAGATGACCATCACAGAGCATACGGAAGATAGACACGAAATGCTGGAGTAACACAGCGGGACGGGCATCATCTCTGGAGAGAAGGAATGTGTGACGTTTCGGTTCGAGACCCTTCTTCAGAGTCTCGTCCCGAAACGTCACCCATTCCTTTTATCCAGATGCTGCCCGTCCAGTATTTTATGTCTGTCTCCAGTATTACTGTGTCTATCATCGGCGCAAACCAACATCTACAGTTCTTTCCGACACATTAGAGGATACCGTCTCGCCATCACTCGGATTACCCGCTTCATTTTCATAACGTTGCCACCTCTCTTTACTTTGCTTACTGAAGCCTGATCCTTGTCACACCCAGTGCTCTATCGCCCAGCCTCTCATCTTTCAATCGGGTTCGGCCAGGAAGGAACTGCAGATGCTGGATTAAAACGAAGATAGACACAACATGTAGCTCAGCGGGACAGGCAGCATATTAGAAGGGTCTCGACCCGAAATGTCACCCATTCCTTCTCCCCAGAGATGCTGCCTGTTGCGCCGAGTTCCTCCATTTTGTGTCTACCTTGGGTTTATCCAGGATCTCCCCGTCGATGCCCTAACTCGATTTGGTTTGTTATTATTGTCTCATATCGAGAACCAGCAGATACAGGTTTAGGTTCGGGGGGAATGATTTAATGAGAGCCTAAGGGGTAACTATTTTACGCAAAGGGTGGTGGGTGTATGGAATGAGCTATCCGTTAAGGTAGTTGGGGCAGGTACTGTCGCAATGTTTAAGACGCATTAGACTGAAGCATGGATAGGATAGGTTTAGATGGTTATGGGCCAAACGCGGGCAAGTGGGACTAGTGTAGATGGGACATATTGGTCGGTGTGGGCAAGTTGGGTCGAAGGGCCTGTTTCTACGCTGTATGATTCTATGCAGGGAATAAACTTTTGTTTGCGTGCTATACAATCATATCAGATAATGCTATACATGAATATAACCAAGCCACGTACAGTCTGAAGAAGGGCCTCGACCCGAAACGTCACCCGTTCCTTCTCTTTAGAGATGCTGCATGTCCCGTTGAGTTACTCCAGCATTTTGAACCGTCGAGTTACTCCAGCATTCTCTTTAAACCGGCATCTGCTGTTCCTTCCGACACATGCACAAGAACACCACGTAGAGCGAAGAGGAAAATACCAGAGTTCCGAATATATGTTTTCAGGACAGTTCCAAGGGGGGAAAAGTCCAATGTCCGCATTGAGGTAGGTTGGTAGGTCGGGTCAGTGCCCAAACGAATGGAAGGAAGAACCGTTCTGAAGCCGGATAAGAATAGGTGGTCGGCGCGGACTCGGTGGGCCGAAGGGCCTGTTTCCGCGCTATATCTCTAAAATCTGAAGTTAGGTAATGTCTAAAGGAACTGCAGATGCTGGTTAATACGCACAAAAGGACCCAACATGTTGGTGTAACTCAGCAGGTAAGTCAGATCTGGGAAGAAAAACATAAAAAGCTGGAGTAAGTCAGCGGGTCAGGCAGCATCTCTGGAGAAAAAGAATAGGTGGCGATTCGAATCGGAACCCTTCTTCAGACATCCTAATCGGAATTGAGTCTGAAGATGTGTCTCGTCCCGAAACATCAACTATATTTCTCCAGAGATGCTGCTTTACTCGCTGAGTTACTCCAGCTTTTTGTGTCTGTCTTCGGTTTAAAGCAGCATGTGCAGTTCACTCCTTACACGGGTCCCTGAAGAACATTGATTGGTAGCGTTCCGGACCCTGCTTCGGAAAGGCATCGATCGCTAGTCGGCGAGGACTCCGAGCTGTATCTCTCAAAGAAGTACATGTGAAAAATTTCTCACGAACCATAAAAATGCGGGACCTTTCAGTAAAGTCCCTTTTAAAGATTATAGTTAATTTCTTGAATCTCATTAACATAACTCATGAATAAGTTGATGTCCATATGCGGATGCAAATCTTTATTTTTTAAATTCTATCCCACAAAAGACAATTTTTACTCACCTTCTGTCCCCTCTGCCCAGCTTCCGGGTTCACCGTTCGCAGGAGTTCCCACGGTAACCGCAAGAGTTCCCACGGTAACCGCAAGAGTTATTACGGATATCGCACTGGCCACTACGTTCATATAATGTTGCAATGCTCAACCACAAGTGTACAAGTCACTCTTGGAGAAATTCAAACTTGCTTGAATTTTCTCCCGAGTCACCAAGTTACACGATTACCTGCCGTTAGCGCCACGGTGGTCCACGGTGGTCCACGAATGCCGTACTGTTATCGCACGAGGTTCCCACGATGTTAAACCACTCTTCTTTGACTATGCCTCTCCGTGGTCTTAGCCTTGACGTCCTTCTATGGCTGTGCCTCTCCGAGGTCTTATGGGGCTTTTTCACGGGGCGAGTTGACGCAAGATGTCACCAGAGTGAAGTGGTCGTGGTCCAGCACGAGTTTCGCACGATATAACTCGCGCTGATAGTAGATAAAGAGTTCCCACGGTACTCGGCATCTCTGTTATTTGTGCGAGTGACTTGTCCGTCTCCCGAGCTTTCCCGTTAATCTTGAATGAACATCGTGAACTGTAGTGTTGTTAATCACGTGGCACAAATGATGTTACTTTGTTTTCACACACTATATTGGGTTTTTTCACACACTATATTCCTCCCTTGGTTGAATTGGCTCATTTGGAGACATGCCTATACTAAGTATTTTCGAGTACAGGATGGTGGTTATTTTCATTGACGCGCTGTATGCAGCAGCCCACTATGTGCATCGAGAACGCTTGCGTGAAGGCAGAAGGGTGAGATTATTTAAAAAGAGAATTAAGAGGAAGTCTCACTGGGTGAAGCCCATCTTTCAACGGAGACCTCAATTTGGACAATATGATCAGCTGCTTAATGTGCTGTGCGAAGAGCATAAAGGTGCATTCACAAACTTTGTCAGAATTTCACCCGAGCTCTTGAATGAGCTGAAGAATAATCTGGTTATTTTTAGACAAATGTTGTTTGGTGTGATGCACCTTCTCTCAATATGTGCAAGAAGTCGTCTTTTTATTTTGTCAAATAGGAATAAAGACTTTGTCTCACATTGACCGTGATGGTTGTCTTGTTTTATTATCTACTGAGAGGTGAAACTTTCAAACGTTTAACCAGTCAATAGACAGACAATAAATAGTAACAATCGAGCCATAAATGGTGTATACATGGTGAAGGGAACAACGCTGTGTGCAAGATAATGTTTAAAATCATGCGAGGAATCGATCGGGTAGATGCACAGTCTCTTGCCCAGAGTAGGCGAATCGAGGACCAGATTGCATAGGTTTAAGGTGAAGGGGAAATGATTTAATATGGATTTGATTAAATACTGTCAGTAGTAAACCCGATCAAAAACAACATCAGGACGTCTATTAAACACCAGAGATCCCAGAAAACACCCAGACGAGACTTATTACATGTCTAGTGGAAAGACACAAAGCGCTGGAGCAACTCAGCGGGTCAGGCAGCATCGCTAGACAACATGGATAGATGATGTTTCGGGTCGGGACACTTCTTCAGCGCTGAGTTACTCCCGCATATTGTGTCTTTCCAATGCAGATTAGCGTCGAAGGGCCGGTTTCCACACTGTAACTCGATAAAGCAAGTGAGTATACTATCTAAGATAGTCCGAGGGTCTCGAATGAGGTAGATAGTAGTTCAGGAATGCTCTGTGGTTGGTGTTAGGATGGTTCAGTTTCATAAGTGCTCAAATGTAGGCACCGTTTTCGCAGTGGAAGCTCCGAGACTGTGCAGCGGGCGATTGTCGTGTTGGCTGGGACTCCTGTTATCCATGCAGGGGATTGACCTCAGTCTGAAGAAGGCTCTCGACCCGAAACGCCACCCGTTCCTTCTCTCCAGAGTTGCAGCCTGTCCGGCTGAGTTGCTCCAAGCAACTGGTGTCTATCTTCAAAGGACTGACCACCGGGCTGGATGTCGGGACTGGCGTGTTGCGTTTCACAGACCGAATTGTCCAATTAATGGTAACTGATGGGCACTGAGGGAAGTCCCCCCCCCCCCCCCCCTCTCTGTTTATCTGCCCTTTCTTTAACTTTTGTGCCTCTATGCAAGTATCTCGCGAGCCATCCCAGGCTGCCCATTTCTGCTCCCCCTCGTCTTTAATAACTACATTTCCCTAACAATTACTATCTTTGTTAGTTATAGGAGCAAAATTAGGCCATTCGGTCCATTAAATCCACTCCGCCATTCAATCGCGGCTGATCTATTTCTCCCTCTCAACCACATTCTCTTGCCTTTTCCCCATAACCTCCTGACAGCCGCACTAATCAGGAATGTATCTATCTCTGCCCCTATTCTTCACCCTTTTGACAGTAGTTTTGTTTTATTGGAGACGCGGGAGACAGCGGATGCTGGAATACTGAGCAAAACACGAAATGCTGGAGGAACTCGGTGCATTTGTGTTTAAGAAGGAACTGCAGATGTTGGAAAATCGAAGGTACACAAAAATGCTGGAGAAACTCAGCGGGTGCAGCAGCATCTATGGAGCGAAGGAAGTAGGCAACGTTTCGGGCCGAAACGTTGACTATTTCCTTCGTTCCATAGATGCTGCTGCACCCGCTGAGTTTCTCCAGCATTTGTGTGTGTGTGGGTGGGAGTAGGGGGGAGGGGGGGGGAGAGATAAGGCAGCCTGAAGAAAGGGTCGCCTGTCCATTTCCCTCCGTAGATGCTGCCTGGCCCGCGGAGTTCCTACAGTCTTAGAAACTGCTTTAGACAAAAAGAGACACAAACTGCTGGAGTAAAACAGCTCAGCAAGTGAGGTACCTGAACACTCAAAAATGAAAAAGAATGAAAATGTAATTATTTCACCTCCCTTCAACTATTTTGTGTTTCAGCATGAGAGGGATTCTAACATTAGAGACATTCATCCTGTAGTGATGTGTTAATGAAGAATTGCAGACATCAATCTGATAGTAAAAAATATATTTATTTAACAATGAGGTAAAACAAGCACTGACAATCAAACTGCTCAGTTACTCACCGTTCGCAGGAGTTCCCACGGTACCCGCAAGAGTTATTACGATATCGCACGGATATCGCACTGGCCACTATGTTCATACAATGTTGCAATGCTTTACCCACAAGTGTACAAGTCACTCTTGGAGAAATTCAAACTTTCTTGAATTTTCTCCCGACTGACCAAGTTACACGATTACCTGCCGTTAGAGCCACGGTGGTCCACGGTGGTCCACGAATGCCGTACTGTTATCGCACGAGGTTCCCACGATGTTAAACTCTGGTTCACTCTTGCGTCAAGTCGCCCCGTGAAAAAGCCACTTTAGGGCTAACGGAATTAAGGGATATGGGGAGATAGCAGGAATGGGGTTTTTATTTTGGATGATCATATCGAAAGGCGGTGCTGGCTCGATGGGCTGAATGGCCTACTCCTGCACCTATTTTCTATGTTTCTACGTCATGGTGAGACCAGCACACGTTGATGTCTGGTCCTGAAGAAGAGTCCCGCTGAGTTACTCCAGCACTCTGTTCCTTCATGGTCTGGCTGGTGTCTTGCTTATATGAAAAAGCTACATTGCCAATGCACACAAGCTCTCCAATTTTTTGTTGTCAACATGAAACTGTTGACAGTTCAAGAAATGAGATACGTTGATGAAACCCGAGTGATGTACAAGATAGTTCACAGGAGAAAATTAAATCTGCATTGAATTAAACTCCACTTGTAAAAACTAAACTAAAGGAAGATGTTTCCAAAAGTTACAAGCTTGATTATATTACTCCAGAAGTGAAGGGCAGGTGGGGGAGGGTCTAAGGCAATTACCCCCCTTCATTTCATCAACACAGGGGACAAGGGGTTGGCTTAATCATACTTAGATCTGTCAAGAAATAAAAGGCAAACGATATTAAATCTCAAGTGTTTTCGTTTTGAGATACAGTGTGACAACGGGCCCTTTGGCCCACCGAGTCCTCGCCGACCAGCATTCACCTGTATACACGCACTATCCTACACACTGGGGACTTTTTACCAAAGCCAATTAACCTACAAACCTGCACGTCTTTGGAGTGTGGGAGGAAACCGGAGCACCCGGAGAAAACCCACTCGGGTCATGGGGAGAACGTGCAAACTCTGTACAGACAGCACCCGGGTCTCCAGCGCTGTGAGGCAGCAACTCTACCGCTGCACCACCCTACCTTGTTCGGGAAAAATACTTAAAAACCAGCAGAATATTTTTAACGTTTACCAAATGAGAGTTGTCTATAGTCAAAGCGTGTGTAGTGTGTTCCTGGCACTAAAACACTTCTGCTTTATCAGTTTCACACTTAACTCTATAAACCTAAAGACTCCACTGTTGGAATGCAATTCAATATTTGACAAATATTAACACCTTAACAGACAGATATAAAGCACACAGACGTATCACTGGAGTGCATTTTGCCTTCGTGGTCCCTGTGGAATCAGTGGCAGTGGCAGAGGGTTGTTCTGATGTTCTAAGCCATGACAATCCAGATATGATTGAATGACGGAGAGGACTTGGTGTGCCAAATGGGGAAGGAACATCTCATTGGGTTTTAAAGTTTGCAGAGGGCTAACATACAACTTCCTTAGCATCAAGTGAATTGATCGGCATGGTGGCACAGTGATAGACTAAGAGTTGCTGCCTTACAGCGGCAGAGACCCGGGTTCGATCCTGACTACGCGTGCTTGTAGTTTGTTCGTTCTCCCTGTGACCCGCGTGGGTTTCCTTCGGGTGCTCTGGTTTCCTCTCATATTCCAGAGATGTGCCGGTTTGTAGGTTAATTGACGTCTGTAAATTGCGCCTAGTGTGAAGGATATAGGACTAGTGTACAGGTGATCGTTGGTTGGCGTGGACTCGGTGGGCGGAAGGACCTGTTTTCACGCCATCTCGCTAAAACAAACTATTGCCGTTACCTTGTTGGTCTCAGTTTAACATTGCTTGTGAAAGTCAGCAAAGTGCAAGATTCTTTCTACAGCCCTCAGACCAGTGAGCCCATGTGCTCATATCTTTAACCAGACAGTCAGAACCTTTTTTAGTTTAGTTTAGAGATACAGCACAGAATCAGACCCTTCAGCCCACAGAGTCCACGTCAACCAGCGATACCCGTGCATTAAACTACCGCGCACACACTAGGGACAATTTATGTTTATACCAAATTAACCCACAAACCTGCATGTCTTTGGATTGTGGGAGGAAACTGAAGATCTCGGGAAAAAAATCCACGCGGGTCAAGGGGAAAATGTACAAATCTGTACTGACAGCACCCGTAGTCAGGATCGAACCCGGGTCTCTGCTGCTGCGCCACCGTGCCCACCCCTTTTTCCCAGGACAGAGATTGAATACTAGAGGGCATAGCTTTATCGAGAGTGGGGCAAAGTTTAAAGATCTGTGGAGCTGGTTATAAGAGGTTAGAGTGCACCTTGAGTGTGTTGTCAGTGGTTGTGGAGGCAGATATAACAGTGGCATTTAACAGGTTTTTGGATAGGCAGGGAATGGAGGGATAATGATAATATGCAGGCAGATAAGAGTTGGCAGTGGTGTCACGTTTAGCACAGGCATTGTGGGCCGAAGGGCCTGTTCCTGTGTTGTACTGTTCTATGTTCTATACCTCAGGTTATCAATCTTTAATTTTAACAAAGGGTTTGGTGGGGAAGGGATGAGATGAGTTAAGACAAGCTGATTTGGACTTTCGAGATATAGCGCGGAAACAGGCCCTTTGGCCCACCGCGACCGCACCGACCCGCGATCACTCCGTACGCTAGCACCACCCTACGCACTAGGGACAATTTACAAATTTTCTGAAGTCAATTAACCTTGAAACCCTGTAAGTGTGTGGAGTGCGGGAGGAAACCCATATAACCATATAACCATATAACAATTACAGCACGGAAACAGGCCATCTCGTGCCGAACACCTTTTTCCCCTTAGTCCCACCTGCCTGCACTCATACCATAACCCTCCATTCCCTTCTCATCCATATGCCTATCCAATTTATTTTTAAATGATACCAACGAACCTGCATCCACCACTTCCACTGGAAGCTCATTCCACGTGCTCACCATGCTCACAGGGAGAAGGTACAGGCAGCACTCGTAGTCAGGATTGACCCCGGGTCTCTGACACTGTAAGGCAGCAACTCTACCGCTGCGCCACCGTGCTGCCCAAATAGTTGCACATCAGATTAGACACGTTAGGAAGAAGAACGTGTACAACATTGTAGATTCAATTGCCGAGTTCGATTACCTCAGGCATATATAAATGCTAGACGCAGCTGGTCTTGTAACAGATTGGTAAAAGGAACCCTAGGAAGGAAAAATAATCATTCACTCCTCCTGCCACCATTAACATTGGCAAGTAGGATAGGACGCGCAGATCAGTGGGGCCGAATGGCCCGATTTGCACAAACTAAATGGAGCAGTCTACTGGGGTCACCAAACCCACAAAGTGTCCCGACCTGAAAACTCACCCATTCCTTCTCTCCAGAGATGTTGCCTGTCCCGCTCAGTTACTCCAGTACTTTGTGTCAATCTCTGGTGTAAACCAGCATCTGCAGTTCCTTCCTACACATTTTGAACGTGATTTGAATGTTTACCTCATGCATTCCAAAAGATTTGATGTCGACATTACTGCTTCAGTTCGAGCAGAGAGCGCAGTTTCTACTTGGCACTTGACCAAAAACCAGAAGGTATTTTACTTGTCTAAATGTCTCACCCAGCTAGATTTTAAAATAAGCCTGCATTATTCAATATGGTTTAAGTGGAAAACTACAATTCTGAACTAGGATTAATCCTGTATTATTCATTAATGGCTGCATGCTACACTTGGGAGTTTTGTTTTCTTAAAAACATCCGTCACGTACACAGAAACTTGAGTGTAATTACTTGGGGATTTTCACTGAACCTTGGCTTACAGCACAAGACACTGTCTTGAGCATAACTCTTGGATATAAGCAAGTACATCACACAATTTCCCCTGCAACCACAGGAGATGCAACACCTGTCCCTACACAACAGACAACAGACAATAAACAATAGGTGCAGGAGTAGGCCATTCCTGCCTTCTTCCCATATGCCCTGACTCTGCTATCTTTAACATAGAAACATAGAAACATAGAAAATAAGTGCAGGAGTAGGCCGTTCGGCCCTTCGAGCCTGCACCGCCATTCAATATGATCATGGCTGATCCTCCAACTCAGTAACCAGTACCAGCCTTCTCTCCAACCCCCCTGATCCCTTTAGCCACAAGGGCCACATCTAACTCCCTCTTAAATATAGCCAATGAACTGGCCTCAACTACCTTCTGTGGCGGAGAATTCCACAGATTCACCAATCTCTGTGCAAAAAAAGTCCTATCTAGCTCTCTCTTGAAAGTATCCAGAAAACCGGCCTCCACCGCCCGCTGAGGCAGAAAATTCCACAGTCACAACACTCTGTGAGAAAAATTGTTTCCTTGTCTCCGTTCTAAATGGCTTACCCCTCATTCTTAAACTGTGGCCCCTGGATCTGGGCTCCTCCAACATCGGGAACATGTTTCCTGCCTCCAGCGTGTCTAAACCCTTAAAAATCTTATGTGTTTCAATAATATCAATAATACCCCTCATCCTTCTAAACTCCAGAGTGTGCAAGCCCAGCCGCTCCATTCTCTCAGCATATGACAGTCCCGCCATCCCGGGATTACCCTTATAAACCTACGCTGCACTCCCTCAATAGCAATAATGTCCTTCCTCAAATTACGGGATCAAAACTGCACACAATACTCCAGGTGTGGTCTCACTAGGACCCTATACAACTGCAGAAGGACCTCTCTGCTCCTATACTCAACTCCTCTTGTTATGAAGGCCAACATGCCATTCGCTTTCTTCACTGCCTGCTGTATCGGCATGCTTACTTTCATAGACTGTTGAACAATGACCCCTAGATCCCTTTGTACTTCCCCTTTTCATAACTTGACACCTTTAGATAGTAATCTGGTTTCCTGTTTTTTATACCAAAGTGGATAACTCACATTTATCCACATTAAACTTCATCTGCCATGCATCTGCTCACTCCCCCCAACCTGTCCAAGTCACCCTGCATTCTCATAGCATCATCCTCACATTTCACACTGCCACCCAGCTTTGTGTCATCTGCATATTTGCTAATGTTATGCCCCTGTCCCACTTAGAAAACCTGAACGGAAACCTCTCGAGACTTTGTGCCCCACCGAAGGTTTCAGTGCGGTTCCCGGAGGTTTTTGTCCGACTCCCTACCTGCTTCCACTATCTGCAACCTCCGGCAACCACATGCAACCCTCCGGGAACCCTTGTCCATTTTCCTAGTTACATCCTCAAAAAATTCCAGAAGATGTCAAGCATGATTTCCCCTTCGTAAATCCATGCTGACTTGGACCGATCCTGTGTCGGCAAATGGGCCGCTATTTCATCTTTCATAATTGACTCCAGCATCTATTCCACCACTGATGTCAGGCTAACTGGTCTATAGAAACATAGAAACATAGAAAATAGGTGCAGGAGTAGGCATATCGGCCCTTCGAGCCTGCACCGCCATTCAATATGATCATGGCTGATCAACCAACTCAGTATCCTGTACCTGCCTTCTCTCCATACCCCCTGCCCCTTTAGCCACAAGGGCCACATCTAACACCCTCTTAAATATAGCCAATGAACTGGCCTCAACTACCTTATGTGGCAGAGAATTCCACAGATTCACCACTCTCTATGTGAAAAATGTTTTTTCTCATCTCGGTCCTAAAAGATTTCCCCCTTATCCTTAAACTGTGACCCATTGTTCTGGACTTCCCCAACATCGGGAACTATCTTCCATCTAGCCTGTCCAACCCCTTAAGAATTTTGTAAGTTTCTATAAGATCCCCCCCCAATCTTCTAAACTATAGCGAGTACAAGCCGAGTCTATCCAGTCTTTCTTCATATGAAAGTCCTGACATCCCAGTAATCAGTCTGGTGAACCATCTCTGTACTCCCGCTATGTCTTTCCTCAGATTTGGAGACCAAAACTGTATGCAATACTCCAGGTGTGGTCTCACCAAGACCCTGCACAACTGCAGTAGAACCTCCCTGCTCCTATACTCAATTCCTTTTGCTATGAATGCTAACATACCATTCGCTTTCTTCACTGCCTGCTGCACCTGCATGTCTACTTTCAATGACTGGTGTACCATGACACCCAGGTCATGTTGCATCTCCCCTTTTCCTAATCGGCCACCATTCAGATAATAGTCTACTTTCCTGTTTTTGCCGCCAAAGTGGATAACCTCACATTTATCCACATTATACTGCATCTGCCATGCATTTGCCCACTCACCCAACCTATCCAAGTCACCTTGCAGCCTCCTAGCATCCTCCTCACAGCTAACACTGCCCCCCAACTTCGTGTCATCCGCAAACTTGGAGATGTTGCATTCAATTCCCTCGTCGAAATCATTAATATATATTGTAAATAGCTGGGGTCCAGGCACCGAGCCTTGCGGTACCCCACTAGTCACTGCCTGTCTTTCTGAAAGGGCCCGTTTACTCCTATTCTTTGCTTCCTGCCTGCCAGCCAGTTCTCTATCCACATCATTACTGAACTTAAGTTTGTATACTAATCTCTTATGTGAGACCTGGTCGAAAGCCTTCTGAAAGTCCCGATATAACACATCCACTGGTTCTCCCTTATCCACTCTACTAGTTACATCCTCGAAAAATTCTAAAAGATTCGTCAGACATGATTTACCTTTCATAAATCCGTGCTGACTTTGTCCAATGATTTCACCACTTTCCAAATGAGCTGCTATCCCATCCTTAATAACTGACTCTAGCAGTTTCCCCACTACCGATGTTAGACTAACTGTTCTGTAATTCCCTGTTTTCTCCCTCCCTCCCTTCTTAAAAATTATTTTATAATTCTTTATAATTCCCTGTTTTCTCTCCCGCATTTCTTAAAAAGTGGGATAACATTAGCTACCCATCAATCCACAGGAACTGATCCTGAATCTACTGAACATTGGAAAATGATCACCAATGCATCCACTATTTCTAGCGCCACATCCTTAAGTACCCCGGGATGCAGACCACCAGGCCCTGGGGATTTATCAACCTTTAGTCCCATCAGTACACCCAACACCATTTCCTGCCTAATGTGGATTTCTTTCAGTTCCTCCGTCACCCCAAATCCTCTGGCCACTAGTATATCACGAAGATTGGTTGTGACCTCCTTAGTTTAGACGGATCCGAAGTACCTGTTCAACTCATCTGCCATTTCCTTGTCCCATTAATAAATTCACCTTTTTCAGTCTTCAAGAGTCCAACTTTGGTCTTAACTATTATTTTCCTCTTCATATACTTAAAGAAGCTTTTACTATTCTCCTTTATATTCTTGGCTAGCTTACCTCGTACCTCATCTTTTGTCCCGGTATTGCCTTTTTAGTTATCTTCTGTTGCCCCCTAAGCATTACCCAATCCTCTTGCTTCCCACTCATCTTTGCTACGTTGTACTTCTTCTCTTTTATTTTTATACTGTCCCTGACGTCCCTTGTCAGCCATGGTCACCCCTTACTCCAGTTGGAATCTTTCTTCCTCTTTGGAATAAACTGATCCTGCACCGTCCCATATTATTCCCAGAAATACCTGCCATTGTTGTTCCACCGTCATCCCGTGCCGAACAACTTTTTTCCCTTAGTCCCACCTGCCTGCACTCATACCATAACCCTCCATTCCCTTCTCATCCATATGCCTATCCAATTTATTTTTAAATTATACCAACGAACCTGCCGCTACCACTTCCACTGGAAGCTCATTCCACACCGCTACCACCCTCTGAGTAAAGAAGTTCCCCCTCATGTTACCCCTAAACTTCTGTCCCTTAATTCTGAAGTCATGTCCTCTTGTTTGAATCTTCCCTATTCTCAAAGGGAAAAGCTTGATCACATCAACTCTGTCTATCCCTCTCATCATTTTAAAGACCTCTATCAAGTCCCCCCTTAACCTTCTGCGCTCCAGAGAATAAAGACCTAACTTATTCAACCTATCTCTGTAACTTAGTTGTTGAAACCCAGGCAACATTCTAGTAAATCTCCTCTGTACTCTCTCTATTTTGTTGACATCCTTCCTATAATTGGGCGACCAAAATTGTACACCATACTCCAGATTTGGTCTCACCAATGCCTTGTACAATTTTAACATTACATCCCAGCTTCTATACTCAATGCTCTGATTTATAAAGGCTAGCATACCAAAAGCTTTCTTTACCATACTGTCTATATGAGATTCCACCTTCAAGGAACTATGCACGGTTATTCCCAGATCCCTCCGTTCAACTGTATTCTTCAATTCCCTACCATTTATCATGTACGTCCTATTTTGATTTGTCCTGCCAAGGTGTATCACCTCACATTTATCAGCATTAAACTCCATCTGCCATCTTTCAGCCCATTTTTCCAAATGGCCTAAATCACTCTGTAGACTTTGGAAATCCTCTTCATTATCCACAACACCCCCTATCTTGGTATCATCTGCATACTTACTAATCCAATTTACCACCCCTTCATCCAGATCATTGATGTACATGACAAACAACAAAGGACCCAACACAGATCCCTGAGGCACCCCACTAGTCACCTGCCTCCAACCCGACAAACAGCCATCCACCATTACCCTCTGGCTTCTCCTATTCAGCCACTGCTGAATCCATCTTGCTATTCCTGCATTTATACCCAACAGTGACACCACCAATTTACCCATTCTCCCTCTCCAATTGTAGATTAAACCTGACCATATTATGGTCACTGCCTCCTAATGGCTCCTTAACCTCAAGTTCCTTTATCAAATCCGGCTCATTACATTACACTGAATCCAGAATTGCTTTCTCCCTGGTAGGCTCCAATACAAGCTGCTCCAAGAATACATCACAGAGGCACTCCACAAACTCTCTTTTTTGGGGTCCAGTATCAATCTGATTTTCCCAGTTTACCTGCATGTTCAAATCTCCCATAACAACCGTAGCATTAACTTTACTACATGTCAATTTTTTACTCCTGGATCAACTTGCACCCTCTTTTCAGGCCATTGTTTGGGGGCCTGTCTATTAGTCCCATTAGGGTATTTTTACCCTTACAATTCCTTAGTTCTATCCATACTGACTCCACATCTCCTGTTTCAAAGTCACCCCTTACTGAATTGCATTCCTCACCTACAGAGCTACCCCACCACCTCTGCCCACCTGTCTGTCTTTTCGATAGGAGGTATACCATTGAATATTCAGTTCCCATCCATGGCCCTCTTGCAGCCATGTCTCTGTAATTCCCACAACAAGCCGTGCGTATGAGTTTAGTTTTAGTGTTAGAGATGCAGAGTGGAAACAGGCCCTTCAGCCCATCGAGTCTGCGAAGGATATTTAAAATTAAAAGGCTGTTTAAAGTTCACAAGCTGAACCTTTATTTAAGAAAATCGAATTTGAAGGAAAGGTGAAAAATTATAATGAAAATGTTCCCAAGAGCTGGCGACATTCCGGGGAGCACTCAGTAATTTTGATAACCAATTCGACAGAGATTTTTGGGTCTCCAATTCATGGTTCATAGATGCAAAAAGTTGCGTTTACAAGTGAAGCTTTGACAACCCTATTTTAAAAGAATTTTAAATTAAAAGTAGTCCACACCCCATCAACAATAAAAGCATAATTAGTCCAAAACTGAATAGATTATTCTACAGAGGCATCGTTTAAGACTCGGCTGTACACTGTTCTGCATCCAACATTCCTAAAGCACTACCATAATTACCTTGTTTAAGAAAGAACTGCAGATGCTGGAAAAATCGAAAGTAGACAAAAATGCTGGAGAAACTCAGCGGATGAGGCAGCATGCATCTAGATGCTGCCTCACCTGCTGAGTTTCTCCAGCATTTTTGTCTACCATAAGTAACTCACTCCCTTCACCCAGGAGCTGGGTATATGGAACAAGCTGCCAGAGTAAGTAGTGGAGGCTGGTACTATGGCATTTAGAAGACATTTGGACAGGACTATTTGGATTAATTGTCTGTTTCTCAAATATATACTGAACTTTTTTTGCTGTTTAGTATGGGTTTTACAGTGCAATATGTTTACATATCCGTTGTGCTGCGATGTAACCCGCTCCATGACACACTAAGGAGCACCTTCAGCAACAGACGAGTTCCACCAAGATGCAGCACAGAACGCCACAGGAGATTCTGCTTCCCCGTGGCTATCAAACTGTACAACTCCACCCCCTTCTGTTGTGGAGTAGACTGACTACCCCCCCTCTCCCTCCCCAATATTCGAACATCCCCAATCCTTTCCATTTGTAACTTTAATTTCATGTTTCATGTTTGGTTTAGTTTAGTTGAGCGGAAACAGGCCCTTCGACCCACCGGGTCTGTGCCGACCAGCAATCCCCGCACATTAACACTAACCAGCAATCATCCCGTACACTTGCACTACTCCACACACTAGGGACAATTACAATGTTACTGAAGCCAATTAACCTACAAACTTGTACGTCTTTGGGGTGTGGGAGGAAACCGAAGATCTCGGAGACAACCCACGCAGGTCATGGGGAGAACGTACAAACTCCGTATAGACAGCACCCGTAATCGGGATCGAACCTTGGTCTCCGGCATTCACTGTAAGGCAGCAACACTACCACTGCGATACCATGACCACCGTTATCTTGTGTTTTATGACTGTTGGCAGATCAATTTCCCTCCTTGGATAGATAAAGTTCTATCGTATCATAAGTCAGTGTTTAATTGTTCATTTTGGGACATATGACAATAAAACACTCTTGATTCTAGACAGGTACATGGATAGGATAGGTATGGAGAGATATGCAGCAAATGCAGGCAGGAGGAACTAGTGTAGATGGAGCATCTTGGTCAATGTGGGCAAGACAAAATGTGCAGGAACAGCAGATGCTGGTTTACACTGAAGATGGACACAAAATGCTGGAGAAACTCAGCGGGACAGGCAGATTACAACTCAGCGATATGAATATTGATTTCTCCAACTTCAAATAACCCTTGATTTCCCTCTCTCGCCTTCCCTTCCCCCACCCTAGTCCTCCAACTCGCTTCAATGTCCTGTGAAATGTCACCTATCCATGTTCTCCAGAAATGCCGCCTGACCCGCTGAGTTACTCCAGCACTCGGTGAAATGTCACCTATCGGTGTTCTCCACAGATGCTGCCTGACCCGCTGAGTCACTCCACCTTTTATCTTGGTCTATTAACAGATTCAGATCTACCTTAGAACTCCTTTTGTAAGTCTGCGTGACGCTCTCCTTTTTCACCGGCATTCTCGAAACTCCTTGCTTGGGTTATTCATCCACACCGTGAACGTTAGAGCTTCCACCTCTAGTAGCTGCCAGCTGTTTCTATGCCTGGCAGAATGGGTATGCTGCACCCACTTCAAGTTGACAGATGAAATGGAGCCCGTTTGCCAAGTTGACAGATGAAATGGAGCCCGTCTCTCATGGTTACGGATGCAGTTCACTGTGAGATCGCCGGCCAGGCACATTATGAGGTCACCTCTGATGATGATGGTTTACAAACTTGCGATATTACAAATGGAAGGCAGGCCCAGAAGGGAATAAACCACTTCACCATATGACCACAGGTCACAGTGGTTATAACCAACTGGACTCAAGTGTTAGATACAAGGAATTCAGTTCAGTTTAGTTTATTGTCACGTGTACAGAGAAAAGATTTTTGTCACGTGCTAAAAACAGACAGCAGAAAGACAATGCATGATTGCAATCGAGCCATTTACAGTGTATACATACATGGTAAGGGAATAACGTTTAGTGCAAGATAAAATCAGCAAAGTCCGATCAAGGATAGTCCAAGGGTCATCAATGAGGTAGATAGTAGTTCAGCATTGTTATCTGGTTGTGGTAGGATTAGATTAGATTAGATTAGATTATTTAATGACCACACAGTCAAGCTGGTGGAATTCAGGTTCAGTACAGGATGTTACAAGGTAGGCTGATTCCCGTCAAACATAACATAAAACACAACATCTTACAATATACAGTTCATGCATGGGGAGGATATGTGCTGTTATCATAGTGTGTTCAGAATTCGGATTGCGTGTGGGTAAAAACTGTTTTTAAATCGAGATGTCTTGGCGGACAGTGAGCTGTAGCGCCTTCCTGATGGGAGCAGGTGGAAGATGTGGTGTGCTGGGTGGGAGGGATCAGAGGTGATTCAGTTGCCTGATAACAGCTGGGAAGAAACTGTCCCTGAATCTGGAGGTGTGCATTTTCGCACTCTGTACCTTTCCTAATTTGAGGAAGGACATTCTTGCTATTGAGGGAGTGTAGCATAGGTTCACCAGGTTAATTCTCGTGATGACAGGACTGACATATGATGGGTCGACTGGGCTTGCATTCGCTGGAATTGAGAAGAATGAGAGGGGATCTTATAGAAACATATAAAATTCTTAAAGGATTGAACAGGCTAGATGCAGGAACAATGTTCCCGATGTTGGGGGAGTCCCGAACCAGGGGTCACAGTTAAGAATAATGGGTTAGGCCATTCAGGACTGAGATGAGGGATAACCTTTTCACGCAGAAAATCTGTGGAATTCTCTGCCACAGAAGACAGTGGAGGCCAATTCACTGGATGTTTTCAAGAGAGAGTTGGATGTGGCTCTTAGGGCTAACGGAATTAAGGGATATGGGGAGATAGCAGGAATGGGGTATTGATTTTGGATGATCATATCGAAAGGCGGTGCTGGCTCGATGGGCTGAATGGCCTACTCCTGCACCTATTTTCTATGTTTCTACGTCATGGTGAGACCAGCACTCGTAATGTCTGGTCCTGAAGAAGAATCCCGCTGAGTTACTCCAGCACTGTTCCTTCATGGTCTGGCTGGTGTCTTGCTTATATGAAAGTGTTACATTGCCAATGCACACAAGCTCCAACTTTGCTGTTAACATAAAATTGTTGACAGTTCAAGAAATGAGATACGTTGATGAAACCCGAGTGATGGACAAGATAATGCTTCACAGGAGAAAATTAAATCTGCATTGAATTAAAACCCATTTGTAGAAACTAAACTAAAGGAAGATGTTTCCAAAAGTTACGAGCTTGATTATATTACTCCAGAACTGAAGGGCAGGTGGGGAGGTTCTAATGCAATTACCCCCCTTCATTTCATCAACACAGGGGACAAGGGGTTGGCTTAATCATACTTAGATCTGTCTAGAAATAAAATGGAAACGATATTAAATCTGAAGTGTTTTTGTTTTGAGATACAGTGTGACAACGGGCCCTTTGGCCCACCGAGTCCACGCCGACCAGCATTCACCTGTATACACGCACTTTCCTACACACTGGGGACTTTTTACCAAAGCCAATTAACCTACAAACCTGCACGTCTTTGGAGTGTGGGAGGAGACTGGAGCACCCGTAGAAAACCCACGCGGGTCATGGGGAGAACGTACAAACTCTGTACAGAGAGCACCTGGGTCTCCGGCACAGTGAGGCAGCAACTCTACCGCTGCACCATCATACCTTGTTCGGGAAAAATACTTAAAAAGCAGCAGAATATTTTTGACATTGACCAAATGACAGTTGTCTATAGTCAAAGTGTGTGTAGTTTGTTCCTGGCACAAAAATACTACTGCTTTATCAGTTTCACACTTAACTCTATAAACCTAAAGACTCCACTGTTGGAATGCAATTCAATATTTGACAAATCTGAACACCGTAACAGACAGATATAAAGCACACAGAGGGATCACTGGGCTACATTTTCCCTTTGTTGGCCCTAGTGGCAGTGGCAGAGGGTTGTTCTGATGTTCTAAGCCATGCCAATCCAGATATGATTGAATGACGGAGAGGACTTGATGTGCCAAATGGAGAAGGAACATCTCATTGGGTTTTAAAGTTTGCAGAGGGCTAACATACAACTTCCTTAGCATCAAGTGAATTGATCGGCATGGTGGCGCAGCGATAGACTAAGAGTTGCTGCCTTACAGTGCCAGAGACCCGGGTTCGATCCTGACTACGCGTGCTTGTAGTGTGTACGTTCTCCCTGTGACCCACCCCTTTTTCCCAGGACAGAGATGGAATACTAGAGGGCATAGCTTTAACGAGAGTGGGGCAAAGTTTAAAGATGTGTGGAGCAGGTTATAAGAGGTTAGAGTGCACCTTGAGTGTGTCGCCAGGGGTGGTGGAGGCAGGTACAACAGTGGCATTTAACAGGTTTTTGGATAGGCAGGGAATGGAGGGATAATGATAATGTGCAGACAGATAAGGGTTGGCAGATGTGCCATGTTTAGCACCGACATTGTGGGCCGAAGGGCTTGTTGCTGTGTTGTACTGTTCTATTTTCTATACCTCAGGTTATCAATCTTTAACTTTAACAAAGTGTTTGGTGGGGAAAGGAAGGAAATTAGTTAAGACAAGCTGATTTAAACTTTAGGGATATAGCGCGGAAACAGGCCCTTCGGCCCACCAAGACCACGCCGACCGGCGATCACCCCGTACGCTAGCACTACCCTACGCACTAGGGACAATTTACAAATTTTCTGAAGCCAATTAACCTAGAAAACCTGTAGGTGTGTGGAGTATGGGAGGAAACCGGAGCACCCGGAGAAAACCCACGCTGTCATTCGTTAGACGCTGAATAAGCATTTGATCAAGTGGAATGGCCCTACCTCTTTTCTGTGATGGAAAAACATTATCTCGGTGAAAACTCCTATAAACAAACCCAACAACTAGAATATTGACAAATCAAATGTTGTCACCTAAATTTAATGTATCCAGAGGGTGTAGACAAGGATGTCCACATTCCCCGCTTCTATTTGCCCTGAACCACTCGCAGAGAGTATTAGATCCAACTCAGAAATTCATGGGTATAACACTAAACATACAGTTAATAAAAAGTCTTTATGTGTAGACGATGTATTATTATACATCACAAACCCAGAAATTAGCATTCCGAGTTTATTAAATCTCATAACTCAATTTGGTTCATTCTCGGGATATAGAATTAATTGGAATAAAAGCAAATTTATGTCAATAATGGAACGAAACCCGTTTATACTTCAACAGTATCCTTTTAAAATTGCCTAGCAAAAATGTAAATACCTTGGAATCTATGTGACCAAGAAATATACTTATTTATTCAAGTCAAATTTTCCTCCTTTACTTACTAAATTACACAGAAATATCCAATATTGGAGAACACTTCCCATCTCTTTAGTTGGTAGAATTAATGTTATAAAGATGTTTTTTTCCCACAATTATTATACTTATTCCAAACAATTCCGATATATCTCCCAAATAAAATTCTTCAAAAAAATTGATTCAACTGTTAGAAATTTATCTGGGACTATAAGGACCACAGAATAAATAAATAACATTTATGCAAGTCCAAAGTTGGAGGATTAGCTTTACCAAACTTTCTATTATATTGCTGGGTAGTTAATATTAAAAATATTACCTTCTGGCTGAATGACATTAATCAACAACCAGACTGGTTGAGATGGAGAAGGAGGACTGCTCACCTTTTGAAATAGGCTCGATTCTTCTAGCTCCAATTAATTTGAATAAAAAAACATACGGACGAAATCTGATTATACATAGTGCTATACGTATGTGGAAACAATTAAAACCCACTCTAAAATTGGGTAATTTTTCGATTTTTCTCCCGTTTGCATATAACCCTACTTTTAAACTGTTTTAGATAGAGGATTTGTTCAATGGAAAACTCATGGAATTAAAATGGTGGGAGACCTTTACCCAAATGGCATTTTTCTCTCATTTCAGGAACTACAGCAGAAATACGAGTTACACGCTAATAATTTTTTTAGACGCCTGCAATTCAGAGACTATGTAAAACTACATACGCAACACTATAGATTTAGGGGTCCAGAAACCGGGTGCAGGGGCCCCGGGTGGCCTGAACATCGGGCCACCCGGGGCGGCGACTGCGGGTGCTAGGAAGGCCTCGACCACGAGTGAACAACTGGGAAGAAGGGAGGGGAGGCTGGCTGGACTATGGTGCCTTCCTCACCTTGGTGCCACTGTGTTATGTTGTGTCGTGGACTTTCAGTGTTTGTGCTTTTTTTTTAAATTCTATTTTATTTTTAATATGTTTTATTATTTATTATTATTTATTTATTTTTATGATACTGCCTGTAAGGGAAATTCATTTCGTTGTCTCTAACTGAGACAATGACAATAAATTTGAATACAATACAACAATACAATTGATGAATGTTTGAATAGACATCCCAATACAAATAAATTAATATCTTATATTCATAATATCCTCTTAGATACTGAGGTTCCGTCTTCAGAATCATATAGACAAGCATGGGAAGACGAGTTGACTCAATTCATAATAAAAGACAAATGGGATGAAAGCTTACAATATATAAATCACTGTTCATCAAATGCTAGACACTCCTTGATACAATTCAAAATATAATATAGACTACATTATTCGAAGGTAAAATTAAATAGGATTTTTTCAAATATTTCCCCTCTCTGTGATAGATGTCAATTTGAAGCAGCCAACTTAACGCATACCTTTGTAACTTGTATTAAAATTCAAAATTTTTGGGTGGACATTTTAAAAATTATTTCTGAAGTTATCAATATCCAACTGGATCCAGAGCCAAAATTAATAATATTAGGATTATCAGAACATACCACACACCTCACGATAAGTCAGAGACAATTTCTTGATTACAGTCTAATAACTGCGAAAAAATTAATACTAACATTTTGGAAAACACCAGCAGCCCCCACAATTAAAATGTGGATTACGGAAATGACTGAGACCTCGCATTTGGAAAAAATAAGATTTGTCTTAATTGCCAAACCAGACTTTTTTGTTAGAATATGGTCTCCATTTATTTAATTTTTGAAAAAGTACATTGTTTTAATACAAAATCAGGGTTGAAACCTGAGTTTGGGACTGGAGGAATAGTTATGCTCATCATTTCCCAGATCTATCTCCATAATTTTGTTATTGGTAGTTTTCTTCTGTGTCTATTTTTCTTCTTCCCTCTATTACTTTCTCTCAGCTTTTTCTCCCTTTATCTTTATTCTTTAAAAAAAAAACTGAAGCTATGTAAGTAATCTGTAATTAAATTGTCGCTTACTATTATTTGTATAGTATGCTTCTAATAAAAATATATATTTTTAAATTATCATTTTGTTTACAGAGTGCTATGTTTAGGTATGTTACAAAATTTACCTTCAGCGGCACTGCAGTTCTGTCACTGGCTGTGCGCGCGACTTTGGCACCTTTGAGGGGGGGGGGGGGGGGGGGGGGGGGCTGGGTTAAAATGCGTTTTTTCTCCTGCCTGCCGGAGTCTTATTTTCTTGGGGAGCGAGCTTATGCTGAAGATATGTTCCGACTGCCGGTCTGTGAATTTTTATTTTTAAATCGCGGGACAAGTTCAGCGCTGGAGTAAAATAAAAATTAGCTTCTAATGCCGTGAACGCCGACAATGGGGACGGATTTCAGGTACGGGACAGCGAAAGGAAAGCCGTTTATTTTACATATAAACGTGCTTTTTAGGATTACCTTAATCCAAATTTTACGTTGCAAAAAGGTGACTTGGGCCCCATACAAACCGGCAGTATTTTTCCTGCCGATATGGGGTTTAAATTCACCGCAACAGCAACGTTCCAATCGATCGCGTTCCACAAAATCCCACTCACAAGATGATTTAAATGGCCATTCATTTACAGGAATTAAACACTAAATTCCTTCCATTTGGCCTATAAATTAATGAAAATGAGATTTAAAAATCATGTTATATTGTGAATTCTTGTGTGAATGTTATTTAGACACTTAGGCTATTTAAAAATGTTAATCTTTTCTTAAGAAATGGATAGATGTTTAGATCTAGTAATTGAATTTTGTAATTAGCTACAATTGGGTAACTAACTAATTATATGCTTTAATTTCAGGTCATCCAAGTAAGATTGTTTCATATTTGTTTCAGAATGTTTCAATAACTGAAAATTTATTTCAGTTCTCTTATCTTTTAAGAAAGTTATGAGTTTTTGACTGTCCTCGATCACAGCTTTTGTGTTAAGTCAATGGAAAAGCAATAGGGAACAAGATGATAATTTCCGAGTATGTAAATGTCCATAACTTTTTTAATACTGAAGATATGAAAGTGAATTATTGTGTCAAATTAAACTTCTTTTTATGCTTTATCTGATGGGATAAATTGCAGGCTTGATTTTTAAAATCTCAAAATGTTGTAACATTGCTACTATGTTTACTCTGCTATTGTGTTGCTGCAAGTAGGCATTTCATTGTTCCGTTTCGGAACATATGACAATAAAACACTCTTGACTCCAGCTGTCACGTAATATTGTCATCGCTAAAATGAAAGGGCTTCAAGAGTGTGCGTATATAATTCACCGGAAAACTATTTACGAAACATAGAAAATAGGTGCAGGAGTAAGCCGTTCGGCCCTTCGAGCCTGCACCGCCATTCAATATGATCATGGCTGATCCTCCAACTCAGTAACCTGTACCAGCCTTCTCTCCAAACCCCCTGATCCCTTTAGCCACAAGGGCCACATCTAACTCCCTCTTAAATATAACCAATGAACTGGCCTCAACTACCTTCTGTGGCAGAGAATTCCACAGATTCACCACTCTCTGTGTGAAAAATGTTTTTCTCATCTCGGTCCTAAAAGACTTCCCCCTTATCCTTAAACTGTGACCCCTTGTTCTGGACTTCCCCAACATCGGGAACAATCTTCCTGCATCTAGCCTGTTCAACCCCTTAAGAATATGGAAAACACGCGTGTATATAATTCTCAATGGTGGAAATGAGGAGTTTGTGAACAAACAACAAGAGAAGGTGCATTGGTTTAATCCGTGGTGGACATTAGGACCCTGCAAACACACAGTGGCGGAGCTGTGGCTTCTCCTCCAGCCCCGCCCCCGAGGCCGGAGACTCTCTGGCCCGCCCCTCTCCCGGGGTAGAACCCGCCCCTGTGATTGACGTTCATCCGGACCAATCGATGAGCCGTCACCGCTTCTCCCGCCATTCCTGCTCTCGCCCGTCAGCCCCGCCCACGTGACGGGTCTGTTGGTCCCGCGCGGACGGCGGTTTAACGGTCGCGGAGTGAGAGCGCGAGCGGGCGGGCGCCTGACGGAGGATCTTTAGTCGTCGTCGTCGTCGTCGTCGTCAAAGATTATATCTGCTCTATAATCTTTAGTCGTCGTGGAGCGAGTGAGGGGGAGACAGAGGGAGCGCGGGGTGTGGGGGAGACAGAGGGAGCGCGGGGTGTGGGGGAACGGGCGGGTCGGCGCGTCGACGCTCGATGGAGAGAGAAGGCGGCGATGAGAAGCGGTGAGGGAAGGGGAGATGGTGGGAGGGGGAGGGCACGGGGAGAGTGGGGTGGATGGGATAGATGGGGAGAGGGGAGAGTAGACAGTGAGGGGAGGGGGCATTGTGGTGGGTAGATGGTGAGGGGGATAGGAGTACGGGGAAGGGGAGTCGGGTAGAGAAACATAGACATTGAAACATAGAAAATAGGTGCAGGAGTAGAGGCCATTCGGCCCTTCGAGCCTGCACCGCCATTCAATATGATCATGGCTGATCATCCAACTCAGTATCCTGTACCTGCCTTCTCTCCATACCCCCTGATCCCTTTAGCCACAAGGGCCACATCTAACTCCCTCTTAAATACAGCCAATGAAATGGCCTCAACTACCTTCTGTGGCAGAGAATTCCACAAATTCACCACTCTCTGTCTGAAAAATGTTTTTCTCATCTCGGTCCTAAAAGACCTCCCCCTTATCCTTAAACTGTGACCCCTTGTTCTGGACTTCCCCAACATCGGGAACAATCTTCCTGCATCTAGCCTGTCCAACCCCTTAACAATTTTGTAAGTTTCTATAAGATCCCCCCTCAATCTTCTAAATTCTAGCGAGCACAAACCGAGTCTATCCAGTCTTTCTTCATAAGAAAGTCCTGACATCCCAGGAATCAGTCTGGTGAACCTTCCCTGTACTCCCTCTATGGCAAGAATGTATTTCCTCAGATTTGGAGACCAAAAGTGTACACAATACCCCAGGTGTGTTTTCACCAACACCCTGTACAATTGCAGTAGAACCTCCCTGCTCCTATACTCAAATCAGAAGGTGGAGGAAGGCATGGAGGGGGGGGGGGGGGGCATGGGGAGATTTGATGGGGAGGGGAGCAAAGTGGACTGGGGAGGGAAAGAGTACTCGGGGGAGGGATATGGGGGAAGTAGATTAGATGGGGTTGGAACTGGGGGAGGGGAAGACAGCGGGAGATCTCATACGAGTCTGGGGCGGTGGAGGGAGCACGGATAACCCAATAGGTCCACATTGAGTGTGAACGGGTTCTTCCTATGTTCTGTTTCTGGGTCATTCACTATACTGTCTGAAGAAGGGTCTCGACCCGAAATGTCACCCAATCCTTCTCTCCAGAGACGCTGCCTGTCCCGCTGAGTTACTCCAGCTTTTTGTGTCTATCTTTGGTTTAAACCAGCATATGGTGACTAAAATTAGAGCACATGGTACTGGTGACTAAAATTAGAACACATGGTACCGGTGATTAAAATTAGAGCACATGGTATTGGGGGTAGGGTGTTGGCATTGATAGAAAATTGGTTGGTAGACAAAGAGTAGGAGTGAACGGGTCCTTTTCAGAATGGCAGGCAGTGGCGAGTGGAGTGCCATAAGGCTCGGTGTTGGGGCCGCAACTGTTTACCATATATATTAATGATTTGGAAGAGGGAATTAGGAGCAACACTAGCAAGTTTGCCGATGACACAAAGCTGGGTGGCAGTGTGAACTGTGAAGAGGATGTTAGGAGGTTGCAGGGTGACCTGGACAGGTTGAGTGAGTGGGCAGATGCGTGGCAGATGCAGTATAATATAGATAAATGTGAGGTTATCCACTTTGGCGGCAAAAACAAGGGGGCAGATTATTATCTCAATGGGGTTAGGTTAGGTAAGGGGGAGGTACAGCAAGACCTAGGTGTCCTTGTACACCGGTCACTGAAAGTTGGCGTGCAGGTACAGCAGGCAGTGAAGAAAGCTAATGGAATGTTGGCCTTCATAACAAGAGGATTTCAGTATAGGAGTAGAGAGGTTCTTCTGCAGTTGTATCGGGCTCTGATGAGATCACATCTGGAGTATTGTGTACAGTTTTGGTCTCCTAATTTGAGGAGGGACATCCTTGTGATTGAGGCAGTGCGGCGTAGGTTCACGAGATTGATCCCTGGGATGGCGGGACTGTCATATGAGGAAAGATTGAAAAGACTAGGCTTGTATTCACTGGAGTTTAGAAGGATGAAGGGGATGGGGATCTTATAGAAACATATAAAATCATAAAAGTACTGGACAAGCTAGATGCAGGAAGTGAATTGGCCTCCACAGAGCAGTGGAGGCCAAGTCACTGGATGGATTTAAGAGATAGTTAGACAGAGCTCTAGGGGCTAGTGGAGTCAAGGGATATGGGGAGAAGGCACGGGTTATTGATAGGGGACGATCAGCCATGATCACAATGAATTTGGTGGCTCGAAGGTCCGAATGGCCTCCTCCTGCACCTATTTTCTGCACTTCCTTCTTACACATGCCCAGTAAAGCTCCAGGAGATGCTGCACTGCCAGAGGTGATCTGGGTCAGGGTCTGTTCTGCTCCAATACATCTTGTTCCAGTGTACAAGGCATTAGGGAGACAACACGTGGATAAATTGGGCACAGTTCTGCCTGCCATGTGAGGGGTAGGGTGTTGGTAATCTGGAAAAGGTACAAACAGATTGATGTGGATGTTACCAGGACTGGAGGGTTTGAGGAATATGTAGAGGCCGTGACTGTTCACACGGGAGGGCTGGTCCCCCGACGCAATATTCCACCTCTCCACCAATTCCAATATTGGTGGCCAGTAGGGGGGCTTTCTGGAGTGCTCGTATGGGTTCTTGGGGTGGCAGCTCAGTCCCTCAAGCCTGATCTGCTGGCAGCTCACTCACGGCTGGTGGGCTGGCAGTTGACTCATGACTATTCCTTGAAATTCCTTTTCATGCAGGGTGCAAGGCCACCAAATTCAAGTGGAGTTTCCTTCCACTTCAAGCAGGGTGCAAGGCCACCGAATTCAAGTGCAGTTTCCAACCACTTCAAGCAGGGTGCAAGGCCACCGAATTCAAGTGCAGTTTCATACCACTTCAAGCTGGATCCAAGGTCACCAAATTCAAGTGTAGTTTCATACCACTTTCAGCAGGATGCAATGCCGCCAAATTCAAGTGCAGTTTCATTCCATTTCAAGCAGGGTGCAAGGCCACCAAATTCAATTGCAGCTTCATACCATTTGATGCAGGGTGAAACCACCATAAAACCACACAAAACACCAAACTCACACTTCAGTAGACATTCAGTATGTTGAGTTGATTCACAGCTCAGACAGAGTCGAGACCTCTCCCTCCCCCATCATGCAGAGACTGAGCCACACCCACACTTACGGATTTTATAACCCCCCCCCCCCCCCCCACCGGAAAAGGTTTGGCTTTCATGGAGTGATTGACAGGAGAGAGATTCTCAACATTTAAAAAAAAACTAATAACACTTTTATTTTTCATTGATGGGAAGAATTCTCTGCACCTGCTCAGCGGAGGGGGACTGAGTAAGATGGCAAAAAATCACAGCCGTAAGTGGTAGCGTTTTATCTAAAATCAATATACAGTGCAAACAGGAAGTAAGTGCATTTGTAGTAGTGCCTTTTAACTTCAAGCCAAAGCACCCAAGCCACCATTTGCAGTAAGTAGTGCCTTTCAACTTCATGCCACCATTTGCAGTAAGTGGTGCCTTTCAACTTCAAGCCAATGCACCCACGCCACCATTTGCAGTAAGTAATGCCTTTTAACTTCAAACCATTGCATCCAAGCCACCATTTGCAGTAAGTAGTGCCTTTCAACTTCAAGCCACACCCAAGCCACCATTAGCAGTAAGAGGTGCCATTCAACTTCAAGTCAAAGCTCCCAAGCCATTATTTGCAGTAAGTAGTGCTTTCCAACTTCAAGCCAAAGCAACCAAGCCACCATTTGCAGTAATAGTGCCTTTCAACTTCATGCTACCATTAGCGGTAAATAGTCCCTTTCAACTTCAAGCCAATGCACCCAAGCCACCATTTGCAGTAAGTACTGCCTGTTAACCTCATGCCACCATTTGCAGTAAGTAGTGCCTTTCAACTTCAAGCCAAAGCCACCATTTGCAGTAAGTAGTGCCTTTTCTACTTCAAGCCAAAGCTCCCAAGCCACCATTTGCAGTAGGTAGTGCCTTTCAACTTCAAGCCAAAGCAACCAAGCCACCATTTGCAGTAAGTAGTGCCTTTCAACTTCAAGCCAATGCTCCCAATCCACCATTTGCAGTATGTAGTGCCTTTCAACTTCAATCCAAAGCAACCAAGCCACCATTTGCAGTAAGTAGTGCCTTTCAACTTCAAGCCAATGCTCCCTAGCCACCACTTGCTGTAGGTAGTGCCTTTCAACTTCATGCCACCATTTGCAGTGCCTTTCAACTTAATTCCAAAGCACCCAAGCTACAATTTGCAGTAAGCAGTGTCGTTCAACTTAAAGCCAAAGCAGCCACACCACCATTAGTACGTAAGTAGTACCTGTCAACTTCATGCCACCATTTGCAGTAAGTAGTGCCTTTCAACTTCAAGCCAAAGCACTCAAGCCACCATTTGCAGTAAGTAGTGCCTTTTCTACTTCAAGCTAAAGCTCCCAAGCCACCATTTGCAGTAAGTAGTGCCTTTCAACTTCAAGCCATACCCAAGCCATCATTTGCAGGAAGTAGTGCCTTTCAACTTCAAGTCAAAGCTCCCAAGCCCCCATTTGCAGTAAGTAGTGCCTTTCAACTTCAAGCCAAAGCACCCAAGCCACCATTTGCAGTAAGTAGTGCCTTTCAACTGCATGCTACCATTTGCAGTAAGTAGTGTCTTTCAATTTCAAGCCACACCCAAGCCACCATTTGCAGTAAGAAGTGCCTTTTAACTACAAGCCATTGCACCCAATCCACCATTTGCAGTAAGCAGTGCCTTTCAACTTCAAACCATACCCAAGCCATCATTTGCAGGAAGTAGTGCCTTTCAACTTCAAGTCAAAGCTCCCAAGCCCCCATTTGCAGTAAGTAGTGCCTTTCAACTTCAAGCCAAAGCACCCAAGCCACCATTTGCAGTAAGTAGTGCCTTTCAACTGCATGCCACCATTTGCAGTAAGTAGTGTCTTTCAATTTCAAGCCACACCCAAGCCACCATTTGCAGTAAGAAGTGCCTTTCAACTTCAAGCCAAAGCTCCCAAGCCACCATTTGCAGTAAGTAGTGCCTTTCTACTTCAAGCCACAATTTGCAGTAAGTGCCTTCCAACTTCATGCTACCATTAGCAGTAAATAGTCCCTTTCAACTTCAAGCCAATGCACCCAAGCCACCATTTGCAGTAAGTAGTGCCTGTTAACCTCATGTCACCATTTGCAGTAAGTAGTGCCTTTCAACTTCAAGCCAAAGCACCAAAGCCACCATTTGCAGTAAGTAGTGCCTTTTCTACTTCAAGCCAAAGCTCCCAAGCCACCGTTTGCAGTAAGTAGTGCCTTTCAACTTCAAGCCAAAGCAACCAAGCCACCATTTGCAGTAAGTAGTGCCTTTCAACTTCAAGCCAATGCTCCCAAGCCACCATTTGCAGTAATTAGTGCCTTTCAACTTCGTCAAAGCAACCAAGCCACCACTTGCAGTAAGTAGTGCCTTTCAACTTCATGCCACCATTAGCAGTGCCTTTCAACTTAATGCCAAAGCACCCAAGCTACAATTTGCAGTAAGCAGTGTCGTTCAACTTAAAGCCAAAGCAGCCACACCACCATTTGCAGTAAGTAGTACCTGTCAACCTCAGCCATCATTTGCAGTAAGTAGTGCCTTTCAACTTCAAGCCAAAGCACACAAACCACCATTTGCAGTAAGTAGTGCCTTTTCTACTTCAAGCTAAAGCTCCCAAGCCACCATTTGCAGTAAGTAGTGCCTTTCAACTTCAAGCCAAAGCAACCAAGCCACCATTTGCAGTAAGTAGTGCCTTTCAACTTCAAGCCACAGCTCCCAAGCCACCATTTGCAGTAAGTAGTGTCTTTCAACTTCAAACCAAAGCTCCCAAGCCACCATTTGCAGTAAGTAGTGCCTTTCAACTTCAAGCCACAATTTACAGTAAGTAGTGCCTTTCAACTTCAAGCCAATGCACCCACGCCCCCATTTGCAGTAAGTAATGCCTTTTAACTTCAAGCCATTGCACCCAATCCACCATTTGCAGTAAGTAGTGCCTTTCAACTTCAAACCATACCCAAGCCATCATTTGCAGGAAGTAGTGCCTTTCAACTTCAAGTCAAAGCTCCCAAGCCCCATTTGCAGTAAGTAGTGCCTTTCAACTTCAAGCCAAAGCACCCAAGCCACCATTTGCAGTAAGTAGTGCCTTTCAACTTCATGCCACCATTTGCAGTAAGTAGTGCCTTTCAATTTCAAGCCACACCCAAGCCACCATTTGCAGTAAGAAGTCCCTTTCAACTTCAAGCCAAAGCTCCCAAGCCACCATTTGCAGTAAGTAGTGCCTTTCTACTTCAAGCCACAATTTGCAGTAAGTAGTGCCTTTCAACTTCAAGCCAATGCACCCACGCCCCCATTTGCAGTAAGTAGTGCCTTTCAACTTCAAGCCAAAGCTCCCAAGCCATCATTTGCAGTAAGTAGTGCTTTCAACTTCAAGCCAAAGCAACCAAGCCACACCCAAGCCATCATTTGCAGGAAGTAGTGCCTTTCAACTTGAAGTCAAAGCTCCCAAGCCACCATTTTCATTAAGTAGTGCCTTTCAACTTCAAGCCAAAGCAACCAAGCCACCATTTGTAGTAATAGTGCCTTTCAACTTCAAGCCAAAGCTCCCAAGCCACCATTTGCAGTAAGTAGTGCATTTCAATTTCAAGCCAAAGCATCCAAACAACCATTTGCCGGCAGTGCCTTTTTACTTCAAACAAACCATATTTTCATTTTCAAACCACATTAAGGGGACTCACAGTTATGTAGACATTTGTTCAGTGTTATTCAGTGCTCAGAGAGACGTGACCCTTGGCTTCATCCATATTGAAGAGACTGAGTGAGGGACACCACTTCCTGGTTTTATAGTCCCTCCCCCTCCCTCCAGCAGGGGCAGCAGAGAGAATGGTGATTTTAAAAAAAACATTAATATCTCTCTGATTTGCCATCGTTGGGAAAAATCCTCTGCTCCTTTAAGGCGGGGGGCGGGGGGGCTCTGAGCGAGGTGGCCAAAAATGACGGCCGTAGGTGGTGGCGTTCTGTCGGAAATCGCAGCACAGTGGGTCAAAACCGGTCAAGATCAGAGTTTTAGTAATGTATAGATGGGGCATATAGATTAAGCAACCTGGTCAACATGGATAAGTTAGGCTGAAAGGCCTGTGCTGTGAAATGCTCTGTCTATTTTATTCCAACATCCAGTAAAGTTCTGGATCTAATTGCCCAATCATGTCCTTGACTGATGTTGCATTTGTTACAGAAAACTCATGGACTGAGAACGATGGACTCAGTGTCAGATTCAGTGACGACATCTGGTGAAAATCCACAGGGAACATTGAGCAACAGACACAAGCAAAACTGAGGTACGGGAGCTGGGACTGGGAGAGTGTATATGTTTTATATGACCTTGCTTCCCAGTGAGATATCATCATCCACTTTATCTTTCTGAATTTAGATCCTCCAATTTTCTCTATAGTGCTTATATACTTTGCTTTAGAATTACCATAACATTATACTACCCTTTCACATAAAAACACTAAAAAGGCAGACGTTAGTTATCTTTCTCATGAAACCTGCCCGATTTTCACGAGCATGGCTAATTTGCCGCAACTCCTTTCCTGTGCTTATTACTCGTAGCTCTCAATTCCCAATATTTGAAAAATCATCCCCTTCGTCATTCCCTTCAGTGATTGAAACTCCAAACCCTCCACCGTGTAGAATTGTCATGTTTGAAGGTAGACAAATCTCCAGGGCCTGATCAGATATATCCGGGGACATTGCGGGAAACTAGAGAGGAATTTGCGGGAGCCCTGGTTGAAATTTACGAGTCGTCCTTAAATACAGGAGAGATGCCAGAAGACTGGAGGGTGGTAAATGTTGTGCCTCTTTTCAAGAGGGGCTGCAGGGAAAATGTTGGGAACTATAGGCTGGTGAGCTTAACATCTGTAGTTGGTAAGTTACTGGAGAGTATTATAGTATTATGAGATAGGTTATTCATGATTTTGTACGTGGGAGTTCGTGTCTCACAAATCTGATTGATTGTTTTGAAGACGTGACCAAAAAGGTTGATGAGGGCAGAGCTGTAGATGTGCACAACGACTTCATAAGGCGTTCGACAAGGCTCTGCATGGTTGGCTGCTCTGGAAGGTTAGATTGCATGGGATCCAAGGAGAGATAGCTGAATGGACAGAAAATTGGCTCCATGGTAGGAAGCAGAGTGTGACGGTGGAAGGTTGATTCTCAGACTGGAGAACTGTGACCAGTGCTGTGCCTCGGGGTTCGGTGCAGGGCCCGTTACTGTTTGTCATCAATGATTTTGATGAGAACACACAAGGCAAGATTAGCAAGTTTGCTGATGATACAAAAGTTGATGATTATGCAGATAGTGAGGATGGTTGTGAAAGATTGAGGCAGGATCTGGATCGATTGGCCAGCTGCGCGGAGGAATGGTTGATGGAATTTAATACAGGAAATTGTGAGGTGTTGCATATTGGGATGTCGAACAAGGGCAGGAACTACACAGTAAATGGTAGGCCTCTGGGTTGTAGAGCAGAGGGATCTAAGAGTGCAGGTGCATGGTTCTTTGAAGGTGTGGCGGGGACTCGCAGGAGTCCAGCCAAAAACTAGTCAGACACAAGTTGTGTGCACTAGACGTGTTTATTCTTCTGTAATACAGCTCCCTACTCCTCACCTGACACGGGTGTTGCCCGGCCTTAAATACCAACTCGTGTACCGACCCCGTGACTCGCGTCTCCCCCACCAAGACGCCGTCTTCTAAAGCCGCTGGTTCGTCGTGACTTTGGGTTGCTATCAGGTGTCGCCAGATGATCCCCCTCCCCCCAGAACCAGAGGCACCGAACCGCACAGGATGTCTCACGAGGCGGCCCGAACGCGTAGATACAATCCCACGCCCCGGGGGCTTGCTCGGGACGGCGGACGCCGGCGACGGGGAGGTTGAGCCACATGGACTGGCTCGCTCAGGTCCAAGTGGGCCCATTTCAAACGAGCCACAGACACCGTTTCACACCATCCTCCCATGTCCAAATCAAATGTAGTAGGCCCGTGCTGCAGCATGCGAAAGGTACCTTCATATGGGCGCTGCAAGGGTGACCTGTGGGAGCCACGGTGAAGAAAAATGTATGGGCAGCCCATCAGCGGCAGTGGTACATGGGAAAGGGCCACTCCATGACGCTACGTTGGGATGGGAGATAGGGTCCTGACCCTCTCCTGCAAGCGGATCACCACTGATGACGGGGGTTCCTGGGACCCATCAGCAGCAGGGACAAACTGAGTGGGTGAGTGAGAGTGAGTGAAGAAAGAGAGTGTGTGGGTGAGTGAGAGTGAGTGGGTGGGTGAGTGAAGAGTGAGAGTGAGTGGGTAACAGAGTGAGAGTGGGTGAGTGAGTGTTGGGTGAGTGAGTGAGTGTGACAGTGAGTCGCATGTCTTTCCCCAACCTTCATCCCATCCTGCTGAGCTCTCCTGAAATCTCCCGAGCTGTTTCCGTGACTGCTCGACACCCACCCTGAGGGGGCGTTTTGTCACCAGCACTTATCTGTCTAAGGCTGTGAATCTTCGACAAGCCTTTCGCCCTTGTTTTTAGTGTTCATTCAGGATCGGTATGAAATCTCACAGTTTAATCATGGATAGACACAAAATGCTGGAGTAACCTTGGGTGGCACAGCGGTAGAATTGCTGCCTTGCACGGACCCAGGTTAGATCCCGAGGGTGCTGCCTGTACAGAGTCTGCACATTCTCCCTGTGACCGTGTGGGTTTTATTCCGGGTGCTCCAGTTTCCTCCCACACTCCAAAGTTTGTAGTTAATTGGTTTTGGTAAAATTGTAAATTCTTCCTAATGTGTAATATAGTGTTAGTGTGTTGGGTCGCTGGTTGATGTGGACTCAGTGGGCTGAAGGACCTGCCTCCATGCTGTATCTCTGAACTAAACTAAAGATAGAGCATAGAAACTAGCCCTTCGGCCCACCGAGTCCACGCCAACCATCGATCACCCATTCTATGATATCCCACTTTCTCATCCACTCACTACACTCTAGGGACAATTTTACCACCTAGGAACCTGCATGTGTTTGGGATGTGGGATTGAAACTGGAGCACCCGGAGGAAACTCGCGCCATCACAGAGAACAGTGCAAACTCTGCATAGACAGCGCCCAAGGTCAGGATGGAATCCGGGTCTCAGGCGGTGTGAGACAGCAGCTCTACCCGCTGCACCACTGTGCCGGCCTCTACATTTAATTCCTCTTCTATGTCAAAGGGAGCTGGATTTTTTGGTGTTTATGTGTATGTGTGTTTGTGGAGGAATAAATGCAGAATTGGAGACAGAAGAAAAAAGCTTTACTGAAACTCCACCCATCTGCCAAACATAGAAACATAGAAAATAAGTGCAGGGTAGCTCAGGTTCCTCCCACACTCGCCCTTCGAGCCTGCATCGCCATTCAATATGATCATGGCTGATCATCCAACTCAGTATCATGTACCTGCCTTCTCTCCATACCCCCTGATCCCTTTAGCCACAAGGGCCACATCTAACTCCCTCTTAAATATCGCCAATGAACTGGCCTCAACTACATTCTGTGGCAGAGAATTCCAGCGATTCACCACTGTCTGTGTAAAAAAATGCTTTTCTCATCTCAGTCCTAAAAGATTTCCCCTTTATCCGTAAACTGTGACCCCTTGTTCTGGACTTTCCCAACATCGGGAACAATCTTCCTGCATCTAGCCTGTCCAACCCCTTAACAATTTTGTACGTTTCTATAAGATCCCCCCTCAATCTTCTAAATTCTAGCGAGTACAAGCCAAGTCTATCCAGTCTTTCTTCATATGAAAGTCCTGACATCCCAGGAATCAGTCTGGTGAACCTTCTCTGTACTTCCTCTATGGCAAGAATGTCCTTCTTCACATTAGGAGACCAAAACTGTACGCAATACTCCAGGTGTGGTCTCACCAAGACCCTGTACAACTGCAGTAGAACCTCCCTGCTCCTATACTCAATCCTTTTGCTATGAATGCTAACATACCATTTGCTTTCTTCACTGCCTGCTGCACCTGCATGCCTACTTTCAATGACTGGTGTACCATGACACCCAGGTCACCCCTTTTCCTAATCGGCCACCATTCACACCAAAGACCCCCTCCCTCGCCACTCTCCACTTATAGCTTGTCCAGGCTTTGGCCTGCCCCCACCACTTTTCCAGTCCCCCACCCCCCCCCACCCCTCCCATCTCCACTCACTGAACCTTTACTGAAATCACAGTACAACACCAACACAGGTGGGTGTATGGAACAAGCTGCCAGAGGAGGTAATTGAGGCTGGGACTATCCCAACGTTTAAGTGACAGTTAGACGGGTACGTGGATAGGCTAGGTTTGGAGGGATATGGATCAAACACGGGCAGTTGGGACATTGTTGGCCAGTGTGGGCAAGTTGTGCCGAAGAGCCTGTTTCCGCACTGTATGACTTCCATACTGACCTCGGCCGCTAACGGTGTGCAGTTTGCACATTCCCCCTGTGACTGACTGGGTTTCCCCCGTTTCCTCCAACATACTTAACTATCCGACGCTAACACTGTCCTACACACTCGGGACAATTAAACCAAAACAAATTAACCTATAAACCTGCATATCTTTGGAGTGTGGGAGGAAACCGGAGCACCCGGAGAAAACCCACGCTGTCATGGGGACAACGTACAAACTCCGTACTAACAGCACCTATAGTCAGGATTGAACCCGGGTCTCTGACGCTGCAAGGCAGCAACTCTACCAGATATCTAAGGAGATTATTTAAGGATATTATATTGTTTTAATGTTCAATTCCAAACCAATTTGGTTTAATACAAAAGAGGAGACAGCGAGCAGTCAGAATGTTTAAGAAATGCACTATTCAGCATGTTCACTGACTAAATTTGCCTGAATTCCCCAGGGCGTGAAGCAAGGCACTGTGCTGTTTCTGGGTACATTCTTGACCGACTTGATGGTGCTGGACACCGCGTTCCCTGACTATGTCGATGTAAGTAGGGCCACAGGACGGGATTCCTTGCTGCGGTTTTCTCACTGTTCCTTGCTACAGTTTCGGCATCTGTGAAGGTTGTTTGAAGGTGATCAAAACAACCAAGGCAGATCAAAGATTACATCGAAGACACGCACAAAATTCTGGGGTAACTCAGCGGGACAGGCAGCATTTCTGGAGAGAAGGAATGGGTGACGTTTCCGGTCGAAACCCTTCTTCTGAAGAAGTCTGAGTCTGAAGGAGGGTCTCGACCCGAAACGTCACCCATTCCTTTTCTCCAGAAATGCTGCCTGTCCCACTGAGTTGCTCCAGCACTTTGTGCATATCTTCGGTCTAAACTAGAATCTGCAGTTCCCTCCTGCACAAAGAGTGCACTGCATTGGTTCAGTAATTTAATGGAGCCAGGTTGCCTGAAAATTACTAAGCAGACTCCTGCGAGCCTATCACTTTTTAAATTGCATTCTGAATGTTGTTTGGTTTAGAGATACAGAGCGGAAACATACCTTTCAGCCCATCGAGACCATGCCGACCAGTGATCCACTAGCACTATCTTACACACGAAGGACAACGTACAATCTTTACCAAAGCCAATTAACCTACAAACCTGCACGTCTTTGAAGTGTGGGAGAAAACCAGAGCACCCGGTGAAAACCCATTCAGTCACAGGGAGAACGAATGAACTCCGTACAGACAGCACCCACAGTCAGAATCTAACCCGGGCCTCTGGCACTGTGAGGTAGCAACTCTACCGCTGCACCATGATGCCGCCCATTGCAGAGTTTAGACAATTTTGTTAATTGGCCCATTTGCTTAACGCGATTGCACAAAGACTGCACATTAGATCATGAGACATAGAAGCAGAATTAGGCCATTTGGCCCATTGAGTCTGCTCCCCCATTCAATCATGGCTGATTCAATAATTTCCCCCTCATCCCCGTTCTCCAGCCTTCTCCATGTAACCTTTGATGCATCATGTAAAAATATAGTGGCTACTGTATATATAAAATCCTGCTGCTATTCAATTTTGATTTCCTAGTTTGGAAGCAAGGTGAATTTAATTGTAATCCACTTCAGCCCTTCTCGGAGTCTGTAATCCTAGAGTATTGTCCAATCTCACAATCACACAAACCAACCTCCCTTCCATTGACTCCATGTCAGCAGCATAATCAAGGACGAGTCATATCCTGGTCACTTGCTCTTCTCCACTCTCCCATCTGGCAAAAGTTATAGAAGTGATAGAACGCACACCTCCAGATTCAGGGACAGTTCTCTTCCCAGCTGTTATCAGGCAACTGAATCATCCTACCACAACCACAGAGCAGTCCTGAACTACGATCTACCTCTTTGGTGACCCTCGGATCGTTCTTGATAGGACTTTGCTGGCTTTACCTAAACCCTATTCTATTATCATATATCTGTACATTGTGGGTGGCTCAATTGCAATCATGTATAGTCTTTCCACTGACTGGACAGCACGTAACCAAGGCTTTTCACTGTACCTCGGTACATGTGACAATAAACCAAACTGAATCTTTCAACAAGTTAATGTTTTTTTTCTTCTTGCATTTTTTATGGCTTGATCGACTTTGAGAAAAGACGACGGGTTAGTATAAATTATATATTGCACAATTTTCTAAAATATGCCTGGCAAAATATTCTTTATGACTTATGAAGATTCCTGAAAAATAATTTGTGTAGAAATTTAGTTAGCTTCCAAATTTTGAGAAGTTTTGCCGAGGATGCAAATTTAACCCTTTTAACCCTATCTGGTTTCACCGTCTGCTTTACCAGTGGAGGTGGAATATATGTCAGAGGAATAAAAGTTGGGGTCATTCTATGGTATATGGGGGACTAAGCTTGTGAGAGGATGCTGTACAAAGTGTTCTAGAATGGATTCCTGAGTATAGGCTTCATTGAGTTCAGTATTGTAACAGGCCCTTCTGCCCAATACATCCATGCCGACTAGGATGCCCCATCCACACTAGTCCCATTTGGCCTATATTCCTCTGAAACCTTTCCTATCCAAGTACTGTCCAAGTGTCTATAAAATGTTGTTGTACCACCCTCAACTATTTCCCCAGGCAGCTCATTCCATATACCCACCTCCCTCTGTTACCCCTCAGGTTCCTGCTAAATCTTTTAATTCTCACCCTAAACTATGCCCATTAGTTCTTTATTCCCCTGCTAATCTTATGGCTCTAACCTGGTCCTTTGGCTCAACTCACCCATGCTGACCAAGGTGTCCCATCTACACTAGTCTCACCTGCCCAGGTTTGGCCCATATCCCTCTTAACCTACGCTATCCATGTAGCTGTCCAAGCTACCTGCCTTAACGACCTCCTCTGGCAGCTCATTCATTGTATCCACTGCACTGAGTGGAAAATGTTGCCCCTCGGGTTCGTCTTCAATATTGTCCCTCTCGCCTTAACACTAGTCGTTGATTTCCCCTATCCTGGTTAAAAGACTCTGTGCATTCACCCTATCTATTCCCCTCTCGATTTTATATACCTCGATAAGATCATTTCTCATCCTCCTGCACTCCAAGGAATAAAGTGAGTTGCTCTATAGCTCAGCCCCTCAAGTCCCGGCAACATCCCCGTAAATCTTCTTTGTACCCTTTCCAGCATAACGCCATCCTTACCATAGCAGGGTGACCAATACTGAACACAGTGCATAACAACATGTTCCCGATGTTGGCAGAGTCCTGAACCAGGGGCCACAGATTAAGAATAATGGGTAGGCCATTTAGCATAGAGATGAGGAAAAACTTTTTCACCCAGAAAGTTATGAATCTGGAATTCTCTGCCTCAGAAGGCAGTGAAGGCCAATTCTCTGGATGCTTTCAAGAGAGAATTAGAACTCTTAAAGATAGCGGAGTCAAGTGATATGGGGAGAAGGCAGGAACGGGGTACTGATTGTGGATGATCAGCCATGCTGAAGTAACTCAGCGGGACAGGCAGCATCACTGGAAAGAAGGAATGGGTGACGTTTCGGGTCGAAACCCTCCTTCAGACTCAGACTTCTTCAGAAGAAGGGTTTCGACCCGAAACGTCACCCATTCCTTCTCTCATACTCAGTGTTTTGCAGCACCGTGTTCAGTTTTAGTTACCCTGCTATAGCCAGGATGTTAATAGACAATAGGTGTTTGAGTAGGCCATTTGGCCCTTCGAGCCAGCACCGCCGTTCAATGTGATCATGTCTGATCATCCCCAATCAGTACCCCGTTCCTGCCTTCTCCCTATATCCCCTGACTCCGCTATCTTTAAGAGCCCTATCTAGCAATCTCTTGAAAGTATCCAGAGAAACGGCCTCCACCGCCCTCTGGCAGAGAATTCCACAGACTCACAACTCTCTGTGAGAAAAGGTGTTTCCTCATATCCGCTCTAAATGGCTTACCACTTATTCTTATTATTAAATAATTTAGTGGATTTAGCGTGAGCATTGGCTGCAGCTCACTGCATTGGTCATAATTAGCACTGTTGGATACATGTACACATGTATGATTCCAGAGGCCTGACCGTTGGAGACAGCGGAGGAGGGTCAGGGCGGTGAGTACTTAAATCGGGCACGGGGCTTGTTCTCACAGAGGCCCGGGACCGTTGGAGACAGCGGAGGAGGGTCAGGGCGGTGAGTACTTAAATCGGGCACGGGGCTTGTTCTCACAGAGGCCCGGGACCGTTGGAGACAGCGGAGGAGGGTCAGGGCTTACCAAATCCCGTAACGTTCCACACTCCATAGGGAGGGTTTCTGGGGGAAGCCGCTGATTGGTGGAAGCAGACTAGAGGAAGCAGCTGATTGGGTGCAACCTCAGGTTAGCATTTCTGCTTTCTGGTTAAAGGTACAGTGCTTTAGTAAACGTACAGTGAGCTAAGGGTACAGTGGGCTAAAGGTACAGTGCTTTTTGTTTATATAATAAAGGTACAGTTTAAAGGGCAAGAGGGAGCAGTTGTTGTGAGTCAGATACCTGCTGATTTCTCCCAGCAGTTTCTATTGTATTGTACTGGTATCGGATCCAGGGTAAGGCGAGAGAATGACAGTCAGAGCAGTGTACTGTTCTGGATGTCAGATGTGGGAGGTCATGGTGTCGGATGGCCCTCCAGACGTCCACATCTGCACCAGGTGCAGAGAGATGGGGCTCCTAAGGGACCGTATTAGGTTCCTGGAGCAGCAGCTCGATGATCTCTGTCTTGTCAGGGAGAGTGACGAGGTCATAGAGGGGAGTTATAGGGAGGTGGTCACTCCAAAACCACGGGAGAGAGACATGTGGGTCACGCTAAGGAAGGGCAAGGGGCAGAGGCAGGAACGAGGGAGTACTCCAATGTCGGTACACCTTGCAAATAAGTACTCCTGTTTGAGTACGGATGAGGATGACAGCCTACCCGGGAGTAGCAACAGCGGACGGGCCTCCAGCACAGAGACCGGCCCTGTTGCTCCGAAAGGTAGGGAAAAAAAGAAGAGGGCAATAGTAATTGGGGACTCTATTGTTAGGGGGTCGGATAGGCGTTTCTGTGGACGCAGTCGGGAGACCAGGATGGTGGTCTGCCTCCCTGGTGCCAAGGTCTCGGACGTGTCTCAACGCATCCAAGATATCCTGAAATCAGAGGGAGAGGAGCCTGAGGTCGTGGTACATATTGGTACAAATGACATAGGTAAAAAAAGTGAAGAGGTCTTGAAGGGAGGATTTAGGGTGTTGGGAGGAGAGTTAAGGAAAAGGACCAAAAAGGTAACAATCTCAGGATTACTGCCTGTACCACGCGACAGTGAGAGTAAGAATGGAGCGAGGTGGAGGATAAATGCGTGGCTGAAAGACTGGTGCAGAGGGCAGGGATTCAAGTTTCTGGATCATTGGGACTTCTTTTGGGGAAGGTGGGACCTGTACAGAGAGGATGGGTTGCACTTGAACCCGAGGGGGACCAACATCCTGGCGGGGAAATTTGCAAAGGTCACTGGGGAGACTTTAAACTAGAATGGTTGGGGCGAGGGACTCAAATAGAGAAAGCTAGTAGACCGAATGGGAGGCAGGAAGCAGAAAAGGGAAGCACTCGGACACAAGAGGAGAAAGAAAAAAAAGGAAATAAACAGAGAAGAAGAGACGGGGGGTTTCTTAAATGTGCATATTTTAATGCTAGGAGCATTGTAAGAAAGGTGGATGAGCTTAGAGTCTGGATAGACACCTGGAAGTATGATGTTGTGGCGATCAGTGAAACATGGTTGCAGGAGGGCTGTGATTGGAAACTAAATATTCCAGGATTTCGTTGCTTCAGGTGTGATAGAATTGGAGGGGCAAGAGGTGGTGGTGTTGCATTGCTAGTCAGGGAAGATATTACAGCAGTGCTTTGGAAGGATAGATTGGAGGGCTCATCTAGGGAGGCTAGGGAAGCGGAAAATCAAAATGTGACAGGAGGATCCAGAATGTGTGAAGATAAAGCTCTAGATGTAAAAGGGGCAAAAACGGAAAGGAAGGGTAGTAAAAATCATCTGAAAGTGCTTTATCTAAATGCACGGAGTATTCGAAATAAGATAAATGAATTAACGGTGCAATTAAGTATATATAGTTATGATATCGTGGCCATTACGGAGACATGGCTGCAAGGGGATCAGGACTGGGAGTTAAATATAGAGGGGTACTCGACAATTAGAAAAGATAGACAGGAAAGAAAGGGAGGAGGGGTGGCCCTTTTAACAAGGGAGGGAATAACGGCAATGGAGAGGAAGGATATTGCGTTGAAGGATCAGTATAGTGAAACAGCTTGGGTACAGATAGAGAATAACAAAGGGAAAAAAACACTAGTGGGTGTAATTTATAGACCTCCAAATAGCTGTGACGCTGTTAGTCAGAACATAAATCTGCAAATAGTTGACGCATGTAAAAAGGGAACTGCTGTAATCATGGGGGACTTCAATTTTCATATTAATTGGGCAAACCAAACTGGGCAGGGTAGACTAGAGGAAGAGTTTATAGAATGTATTAGAGACGGGTTCCTAGAACAGTATGTCACAGAACCGACAAGGGGGGAGGCAATCTTGGATCTGGTCCTGTGTAATGAAGCAGGATTAATTAAAAATGTCATAGTTAGGGACTCGTTGGGAACAAGTGACCACAATATGGTCGAATTCCATATTCAAATAGAAGGGGAGCAGGTTGAAACTCAGGCTAGGGTGCTTAGTCTAAATAAGGGGGATTATGAAGGTATGAGGACTGAGCTGATCAAAGTTGACTGGGATAGCAGACTCAAGAATAAGACGGTACATGAGCAGTGGTGTACGTTTAAGGATCTACTGTATAACCTTCAAGAAAAATTTATTCCTATGGAGAAAAAAAGGGGTAAGGGTAAGAACAGTCAGCCATGGCTCAGTAAAACTATAAAGGATAGTATTCGGCTGAAGGCAAGGGCATATAAGGTAGCCAGAGATAGTGGGAGGGTAGAGGATTGGGAAGCATTTAAAGGTCAGCAAAAAATAACTAAGAGATTAATTAAGACGGGGAAAATAGACTATGAAAGGAATTTAGCGAACAACATAAAAACTAATAGTAAGAGTTTTTATAGCTATATAAAAAGAAAAAGGGTGGCTAAGGTGAACGTTGGTCCATTGGAGGGTGAGACTGGAGAGTTGTTGGTGGGGAACATGGAAATGGCAAAGGCATTAAACGAGTATTTTGTATCAGTCTTCACCATAGAAGACACAAAAAATATTCCAACGCTGGATAAACAGGAGGCGGTAGGAATGGAGGAGCTAAATACTATTAAGATCACCAAGGAGGTGGTATTAGGGAAATTAATGAGACTGAAGGAGGATAAATCCCCTGGGCCTGATGGATTACATCCAAGGGTCTTGAGGGAGATAGCAGTGGGGATTGTGGATGCATTGGTGATAATTTTCCAAAACTCCCTGGAGGCAGGAACGGTCCCAGTGGATTGGAAAATGGCCAATGTAACACCTATATTTAAAAAAGGAAGTAAACAGAAGGCGGGTAACTATAGACCGGTTAGTCTAACATCGGTGGTGGGTAAAATGTTAGAGACAATTATTAAAGAAACACTAACGGGGCACTTGGATAAACATGACTTCATCAGACAGAACCAGCATGGTTTTGTGAAGGGGAAATCGTGTTTAACGAATCTGCTCGAATTCTTTGAGGAAGTAACAACCCGGGTGGATAAAGGGGAACCGGTGGATGTGGTATACTTGGACTTCCAAAAGGCTTTTGACAAGGTGCCACATAAGAGACTATTGCTAAAAATAAAAAATTATGGGATTGGGGGTAATATATTAGCATGGGTAGAGGATTGGCTAACAAATAGGAAGCAGAGAGTGGGGATAAATGGTTCATACTCGGGATGGCAACCGGTAACTAGCGGGGTTCCGCAAGGGTCGGTGCTGGGACCCCAGTTGTTCACAATTTATATAAATGATTTGGAGGAGGGAACCAAGTGTAATATATCAAAATTTGCGGACGATACAAAAATGGGAGGGAAAGTAGGGGATGAGGAGGATAGGAAGAGTCTGCAAAAGGATATAGATAAGCTAGGTGAGTGGGCAACAACTTGGCAGATGAAATTTAATACTAATAAATGTGAAGTCATTCACTTTGGGAAAAAAATGATAGGGCAAGTTATTTTCTAAATGAGGAGGAGCTGCGTTGTAATGCAACGCAAAGGGATCTAGGGGTATTAGTACATGAATCACTAAAAGTAGTATGCAGGTGCAGCAAGCAATCAGGAAGGCCAATGGAGTTTTGGCCTTTATTGCTAGGGGGATTGAGTATAAAAACACGGAGGTCTTGCTGCAGCTGTACACAGTATTAGTGAGACCACATTTGGAATACTGTGTACAGTTCTGGGGTCCATACTTAAGAAAGGATGTACTAGCCCTGGAGGCAGTGCAGCGAAGGTTTACAAGATTAATTCCTGCAATGAGGGGATTGACATATGAGGAAAGGTTAAGTAAGCTGGGACTCTACTCTTTGGAGTTTAGAAGAATGAGAGGCGATCTCATTGAAACATATAAGATCGTGAGGGGCCTTGATCGGGTGGATGCACCGAGGATGTTCCCAATGATCGGGGAGGCTAGAACTAGGGGACATAGTTGCAGAGTGAGGGGGGGCTCTTTTAAAACTGAGATGAGGAAGAACTTCTTCACCCAGAGGGTGGTTAGTTTGTGGAATTCACTGCCCCAGGGAGCAGTGGAAGCAGAAACGTTAAATATATTTAAGTCTAAAATAGATGGTTTTTTAGCTGCCAAGGGGATAAGGGGCTACGGGGAGAGGGCAGGGATATGGACCTAGGTATGGTTAGTATAGTAAGACCTGAGTGATCTCCTGGACAAGTGTCGATCGCCTGGATTGGGGTCGGAGAGGAATTTCCCGGATTTTTTTCCCGAATTGGACCTGGGTTTTTATCCGTTTTTTTGCCTCCCCCAGGAGATCACGCGGTTCTTGGGGTGGAGAGGGGTGATAGCGGTATAAAGGGGAGGGTAGTGTCTTGTGTTCTGTGTCTTGTGTCTACTGTTTGTGGGTAAGTGTGTCTGTTTAGTGTTCAGCCATGAGCGAATGGCGGTGCGGGCTCGACGGACCTGGTGGTCTACTCTCACACCTACTTTCTATGTTTCTATGTTTCTATAAGAGTGGTTGGAGGTATCGAGTTGTCTGAGACTGGTTTCACAATTGCTGCTAGTCAGAGGGTGGTGATTGTGTGGAATTCTTTGCCACAGAAGGCTGTGGAGGCCAATTGATATTTCAAAGGCAGAGATAGATAGATTTTTGTTTCAGAAAGAACTGCAGATGTTGGAAAAATCGAATGTAGACAAAAATGCTGGAGGAACTCAGCGGGTGAGGCAACATCTATAGAGAGAAGGAATAGGCCACGATTCGGGTCGTGACCCTTCTTCTGACTGACAGAGATAGATAGATTTTTGATTAGTACGGGTGTCGGGGGTTATGGGAAGAAGGCAAGAGAACGAGGTTAGGAGGGAGAGCGATCAGCCATTATAGAATGGCAGAGTAGACTTGATGGGCCGAATGGCCTAATTCTGCTCCTATTAATTTATGAACAGCACCTCATATTTTGCTTGGGCAGTTACACCCCAGTGGTATGAACATTGACTCTCTAACTTCAAGTAGCCCTTGCTTTCCCTCTCTCTCCATCCCTCCCCTTCCCAGTTCTCCCACTAGTCTCACTGTCTCTGACTACATTTTATCTCTGCGACGCCCACTCCCCTGTCATCAGTCTGAAGAAGGGTCTCGATACGAAACGTCACCCATTCCTTCTCCCGCTGAGTTACTCTAGCATTTTGTGTCTTATTTTCGATTTAAAAAACATTTTGACAGATTCGGAAATAGGAAAGGTTGAGAGGGATATGGGCCAAATGCAGGCAGGTGGGACTAGAGTTTGTACGTTCTCTCTGACAGCGTGGGTTTTCTCCGGGTGCTCCGTTTCCTCCCACATTCCAAAGACATGCAGGTGTGTAGATTAATTCTGAAAATTGCCCCCAGTGAGTAGGGTAAAACTAGTGTACGGGTGATCGCTGGTCGGCACGTACTTGGTGGGCCAAATGGCCTGTTTCCATGCTGTATCTCTAAAGTAAGCTCAGATGGAACGACAGTGTGTCATTTCACCACGTTGAGCAATACTCTCTGTATCCTGGACATCACCACAATCCCATTTACTTGTCCATCATATGTTAACACCTCAGCTAACATTGACCCCTCGCTCATGTTAGAGGAGCAGAATTAGGCCATTCAATTTTGGCTGATCTATCTTTCCCTCTCAACCCCATTCTCCTGCCTTCTCCCCATAACCCCTGACACACGTTCTAATCAAGAATCTATCTATCTCCGCCTTAAAAATAGCCAATGACTTGGCCTCCTCAGCCACCTGTGGCAATAAATTCAACAGATTCACCACCCTCTGGCTAAAGACATTCCTCCTCATCTCCTTCTTAAAGGAATGTCCTTTAATTCTGAGGCTCTGATCCTAGACCAGTGGTTGCCAACTTTTTCCATCCCATTTACCCCTGGCAACATTAATCACACATAACAATGTTATTTCACTTATTTATGAATAACTAATGATGAACAGATGCCATTATACCAGAACCAAACACAGTCAGTCAATGTGAAAAAATATGTACAAATCCAGAATCAACAAATTTGCCCCCTGGGTCGGCAAAGTTTATCCTCTGGGGGTAAATTTACCCCGGGCTGGGAACCCTTGTCCTAGACTCTCCCATGGGTGGAAACATCCTCTCCACATCCACAATGTCCAAACCTTTCACTATTCGGTGCATTTCAATGAACTGCAGCGAGTACAGGCCCACTGCCGTCATAAACGCTCATCATTGGTTAACCCACTCAATCCTGGGATCATTCTCGTTAACCTCCTCTGGACACTCTCCATAGCCAGCACATCCTTCCTCAGATATGGTGCCAAAAATTGCTCACAATACTCGAAATGTGGCCTGACCAGCACCTTAAAGAGCCTCAGCATTTCATCCCTGTTTTTGTATTCTAGCCCTCTTGAAATAAATGCTGGCATTGCGTTTGCCTTCTTTATCACCGATTTGACTTGCAGATTACCTTTTTGGGAATCCTGCACCAGCACTCCCAAGTCCCTTTGCACCTCCGATTTCTGGATTCTCACCGCATTTAGAAAATAGCCTTTTTCCCATTCATCTTTCCCTCAAACTCTGATTTATACCATCCCTTGATCTCCAGTTTTTAAACATCTGTTCATTATTCACTCTGCCATAATTTGTTTCTGGCATCCTTATCCATCTCAATTAGCTCCCATCCCCCACATATGCTGAATCCTCCTTAGTTTAGTTTTAGAGATACTGCGTGGAAGCAGGCCCTTCGGCCCACCGAGTTCACACTGACCAACACTCACCCGCACGCTAGTTCTATGTTATTCTACTTGCTTGGGGACAATTTAAAGAAGCCAATTAGCATTAGTGCTGCCGCCTCACAGCGCTAAAGGCTCGGTTCAGTTTAGTTTATTGTCACGTGTACCGAGGTACAGTGAAAAGCTTTTTGTTGCGTGCTATTCAGTCAGCAGAAAGACAATACATGATTATAATTAAGCTATTTACAGTGTACAAGTGCATCATAAGGAAATAATATTTATTGCAAGATAAACCCAGTAAAGTCCGATCAAGGGTAGACCAAGGGCCAGCAATGAGGTAAATAGTAGTTCAGCACTGCTCTCTGGTTGGGGTAGGATAGTCAGTTGCCTGATAACAACTTTTGCCTGATGGGAGAGGGGAAAAGATTGAGTGGCCAGGGCGTGACTCATCCTTGATTATGCTGCTGGTCTTGCCGAGGCTGGGAATGAGTTTGATGTTGACCTCGAGTGCTGCGTGTGTGTGTGTGGAATTTGCACGTTCTCCCTGTGACCGCGTGGCTTCTCCTTGTGTGTGTGTGGAGTTTGCACGTTCTCCCTGTGACCGCGTGGCTTCTCCGTGTGTGTGTGTATGTGTGTGTGTGTGGAGTTTGCACGTTCTCCCTGTGACCGCGTGACTTCTCCGTGTGTGTGTGTGTGTGGAGTTTGCACGTTCTCCCCGTGACCGCGTGGCTTCGGGTGTGTGTGAGAGTGGAGTTTGCACGTTCTCCCCGTGACCGCGTGGCTTCTCCGGGTGTGTGAGTGGAGTTTGAATGTTGTCCCTGTGACCCGCGTGGCTTCTCTGGGAGTATGTGTGTGTGTGTGTGTGTGTGGAGTTTGCACATTCTCCCTGTGACCGCGTGCCTTCTCGTCCGGATGTTTGTGCTGACGGATTACGCTCCCCACTCGTAGGCTGTTTCTAGGGTCGGAGGTCATCACGAGCAGCACTCCCACAAAGAGCTGCCAAAGTCTCCGCCCAGCGGCAGTTCTGGGGAGAGCATGGACTCCGTTGGCGTTTCCTCCTCCGACTAACTGCTCCAAAATTGAAGACACCTGCACGACGCCCACCGACATGCCTGCAGACACGCCCACCGATATGCTTACCGACACACCAGCCGACAAGCTTACCGACACTCCTGTGGACACGCCCGCCGACATGCTTGCTGACACGTCCGCCGACAGGCCCGCCGACATGCCTGCCGACACACCTGAAGAGCCACAAAAATAGGTAAAAGGAAACCCCCTCACTCGTGAACCGCACGGTGGCGCAGAGGTAACATTGCTGTCTTGCAGCACTTGCAGCGCTGGAGACCTGGGTCCGATCCCGACAACGGGTACTCTCTGTATTAAGTTTGTACGTTCTCCCCGTGACCTGTGTAAATTTTCTCCTGGCACTCCGGTTTCCTCCCACACTCCAAAGACGTACAGGTTTGTAGGTTAATTGGCTTGGTATAAATGTAAATTGTCCCTAGTGTATGTGGGGTATTGTTAATGTGCAGCGATCGCTGGTCAGTGCGGACTCTGTGGGCAGAAGGACCTGCTTCCCCGCTGTGTCTCTAAAATTAAAAAAAAAGAAAACACAGCCGCGAGGAACTGTAGGTGCCTGCATACTTTTAAAAAAAGACGCAAAGTGGTGGAGTAACAGCGGGGTGCAAGTGTCCCGGCCTGACGTTATAAGCACAAAATGTTTTACGACAAGACTATTTTAACTTTGTGAAAACAAAATGTTTTCACAGAATACTGCCTAGATTAGAAGGTTTCAGCTACAGGGAGAGGTCGGATAGATTTGGATTGTTTTCTGTGCCACGTCAGAAGATGAGAGGAAACTTGGTAGATGTATATAAAATGATGAGTAGTCCAGATAGGGCAGACTGTCAGAATCTTTCGCCCCCAGGCTGCAAATGTCCAAGACAACTATCCACATCCTCCAGAGATGCTGCCTGACCTACTGAGAGTATAGTTCAGTTTATTATTGTCACGTGTACCGAGGTACAGTGTAAAGCTTTTCTGTCGTGTGCTAAGCAGTTAGTGGAAGGACAATACATGATTACAATCAACCCATCCACAGTGTACAGATATAGGATTAAGGGAATAACATTTAATGCAAGTCTGATTTAAGATAGTCTGAGGGAGAGTTTAAGAATAAGGGGTAGGCCATTTAGAACAGAGATGAGGAAAAACTTTTTCACACAGTTGTGAGTCTGTGAAATTATCTGCCTCAGGTTCTCTGGATGCTTTCAAGAGAGAGCTGGACAGAGTTCTTAAAGATAGCGGAGTCAGGTGATATGGGGAGAAGGCAGGAACAGGGTACTGATTGTGGATGATCAACCATGATGACAGTGAATGGCTCGAGGGGCCGAATGGCATACTCCTGCATCTATTGTCTTGTCTTCAATGAATAATAATAAATGAATTAAAATGTTATTAGCCAAGTCCACATAGAAGAAATTTGCCTTGGTGCTTTGCTCGCAAGTAACAACATGATATTCGGTAGACAATTAAAAATAAAACACTATAATTTACATGTAAAAATAAAGTACCAGAGTAAAAAGAGGCTATGGTCTTTTGGCTGTTGAGTAGAGCTACTACGTGGGAAGAAGCTGTTTTTATGTCTGGCTGTGGCGGCTTTGATAGTCCGGAGTCGCCTCCCAAAGGGAAGTGCTTTAAAGAGTGTGTGGCCAGAGGTCAGAGGTGAGAGCGGCAGAAAACATCTGTCAATGCGGTAGGACTGCTCTGGTTGGTGATAGGATGGTTAGAACATAGACCAGTACAGCACAAGAATGGGCCCTTCGGCCCACAATGTTTGTGACGAACATGCCGCCAGGTTAAACTCTCATCTGCCTGTACATGATCCATATCCCTCTCTCCCCTCTACTTCCATGTGTTTACCTAAACGCTTCTTAAATACCCCTGTCGTATCTGCCTCCACTACCACCCCAGGTCAAGCATTCCAGGCCCCCACCACTGCCCCGCTCATCCCCATTAAACTTTCCCCCTCTCACCTTATAGCGATGCCCTCTAGTCTTGGACATTTCCAACGTGGGGTAAAAAGATTCTTGAGTGTCTACCCTAACTGTGCCTCTCATAATTTTATATACTTCTAACTGGTCTCCTCTCGACCTCCGACATTGCAGAGAAATCACTGCAGGTCTATCCAACCTCTCCCTGTAGCTGAAGCCCTCATATCCAGGCAGCTTTATGGTAAAACATTTTGTTTTCAAAAAGTTAGAACCTTTTCCTCGTAAAACATTTTGTGCTGCGCACGTCCGTCTAACTCTTTCTAATGATGGGTGGACGCAAGTAACTGTATTAGCTGGTTTACATAAAAAGAAAAAGTGCTGGAGTAACTCCACAGTCGCTGGGGGGGGCCTGGTCTGGAGAAAGACGGGTTTGTGATCCTTAGTGGCGGTCACGTAAGTGGAGGAGCTTTGATTGAGCGTGTGGATCCTGAGGAAGGATAAAGTGAAGCTGAGATCTATGGAGTGAGCTGACTTATTCCAGCACTTTGTGGCGCAGCGGTAAAGTTGCTGCCTTACAGCGCCAGAGACCCGTGTTCGATCCTGACCAAGGGTGCTACCTGTACCGAGTTTACGTTCTCCCTGTGACCACGTGGGTTTTCCTCGGGTGCTCCGGCTTCCTCCCACGTTCCAAAGATGTGCATGTTTGTCGGTTAATTGGCTTCTGCAAGTCGTAAATTGTCCCTGGTGTGTAGGATAGTGTGTGGGGATCGCTGGTCGGTGTGGACTCGTTGAGCCGAAGAGCCTGTTTCCACACTGTATCGGTAAAGTCGCTCAAATAAGACTTGGCTGCTTTTTAAGCAGTCATTGTGTTATGCAGAAACAATACTGTACAAGTGAAGCTTTGCATGTTGCAAGTGTATCACACCAATATTCAGTTTAGTTTACCTTAGAGAAACAGTCCCTTCGGCCCACTGAATCCATGCCGACCAGCGATCACCCATTCATTATTTCTATGCTGCGCACTAAGGACAATTTACAGAAGCCAAATAACCAATAACCCTGCACATCTTTGGGATGTGAGAGGAAATGGGACATGACAATAAAACATTCTTGACTCTTGAATCCGGAGGAAACCCACGTGTTCACAGGGCGAATGTGCAAACTGCGCATGGACAGCTCCTGAGGTCAGGATTGAACCCTGGTCTCTGGATCTGTGAGGCGGCAACTAATCTCATGATTTTATACACGTTTATAGTATATAGGAGCAGCCTGGCTTGATGATTGAACTGGAAAGTTGGATTGGAAATATCTAAATTCCCATCCTTACTGTTTTGTTTTTCAGCCGAATGAATCGTTATCGTCTTGTTCATCTACCCCACTTAATGGACACGGCCTCTTCGGGAGTCTCATCATTGATCGGCACTGTTTCATGATGCTTGCCTGCCCCCACAATCCCAAGGACTTCAAGGGCACCATCTCGGGGACTTCCTGCACCTCCACGGCGCCACTTCCGGAGTACAAGCAGAACAAGCATCATCCGCGTCAGTGTCGAGAATGGGAATGTCTACAAAAGCATTGTGGTACATGCATGACATTCTTGCACGGCTCAGGTACTACTTTATAGCAGAGACACAGCATGGAAACAGGCCCTTCGGCCCACTGATTCCGTGCCGACCAATGATTGGATAGGATGCACTAGTTCCTGCAGGCTAGGGACAATTTACTGAAGCCAATTAACCTACAATCCCGTATATCTTTGAAATGCTTAGAGATAATATATATAAGCATCTGGATAAACAGGGTCTGATTAGGAACAGTCAACATGGATTTGTGCCTGGAACGTCATGTTTGACTAATCTTCTTGAAATTTTTGAAGAGGTTACTAGGGAAATTGACGAGGGTAAAGCAGTGGATGTTGTCTATATGGACTTTAGTAAGGCCTTTGACAAGGTTCCTCATGGAAGGTTGGTTAAGAAGGTTCAACTGTTGGGTATAAATGCAGGAATAGCAAGATGGATTCAACAGTGGCTGAATGGGAGAAGCCAGAGGGTAATGGTGGATGGCTGTTTGTCGGGTTGGAGGCAGGTGACTAGTGGGGTGCCTCAGGGATCTGTGTTGGGTCCTTTGTTGTTTGTCATCTACATCAATGATCTGGATGAAGGGGTGGTAAATTGGATTAGTAAGTATGCAGATGATACCAAGATCTGAAGAGGATAATGAAGATGATTTCCAAAGTCTACAGAGAGATTTAGGCCATTTGGAAGAATGGGCTGAAAGATGGCAGATGGAGTTTAATGCTGATAAATGTGAGGTGCTACACCTTGGCAGGACAAATCAAAATAGGACGTACATGGTAAATGGTAGGGAATTGAAGAATACAGTTGAACAGAGGGATCTGGGAATAACCGTGCATAGTTCCTTGAAGGTGGAATCTCATATAGATAGGGTGGTAAAGAAAGCTTTTGGTATGCTAGCCTTTATAAATCAGAGCATTGAGTATAGAAGCTGGGATGTAATGTTAAAATTGTACAAGGCATTGGTGAGACCAAATCTGGAGTATGGTGTACAATTTTGGTCGCCCAATTATAGGACGGATGTCAACAAAATAGAGAGAGTACAGAGGAGATTTACTAGAATGTTGCCTGGGTTTCAACAACTAAGTTACAGAGATAGGTTGAATAAGTTACGTCTTTATTCTCTGGAGCGCAGAAGGTTAAGGGGGGACTTGATAAAGGTCTTTAAAATGATGAGAGGGATAGACAGAGTTGATGTGGACAAGCTTTTCCCTTTGAGAATAGGGAAGATTCAAACAAGAGGACATGACTTCAGAATTAAGGGACAGAAGTTTAGGGGTAACATGAGGGGGAACTTCTTTACTCAGAGAGTGGTAGCGGTGTGGAATGAGCTTCCAGTGGAAGTGGTGGAGGCAGGTTCGTTGGTATCATTTAAAAATAAATTGGATAGGCATATGGATGAGAAGGGAATGGAGGGTTATGGTATGAGGTGGGACTAAGGGAAAAAAAGTTGTTCGGCACGGACTTGTAGGGCCGAGATGGCCTGTTTCCGTGCTGTAATTGTTATATGGTTAACTCACAGTAAAAGAACCTCTGCATTCACTCTTTCTATTCCCCTCATGATTTTATACACCTCTATATGATTACCTCTCAGCCTCCTGTACCTGCACAATAGCTGCCCCTCACGTTCCTATTAAATCTTTCCCCTCTCACATTGAAGTGGGTGTATGGAAAGAGCTGCCAGAGGAGGAAGTTGAGGCAGGGACTATCGCAACGTTTAAGAAGCAATTGGACAGGTACATGATTAGGACAAGTTTGGAGGGATATGGGCCAAATGCAGGCAGTTGGGACATGTTGGCCGGTGTGGGCAAGATGTGCTGAAGGGCCACACTATATCACTCTATGTCCTCTGGCTCTTGCCTCTTACGAGAGAAACCAGAATCTCCTTAAAGTTTGGGTCTTTTGTAGAATTTGAGCTAAATAGCATGGAAATAAGCTCCTGTGTTTTCAACTTTTCACATTTCCAACTTTTATAGTCATAAATATATTGCAGCAATGGTAGAGTTTCTATTTCATCAGTTCCATTTAATTAACTTTTTATATAAACACGGGCCATTGCGGTGACACTTTGCGAAAACAACATTTAAAATCTACTGCTGTCTTGCCAATAGATATTAAAGTGGACTTAGTGGACTAGTGCAGTTACAGGCCCTTCGGCCCACTGAGTCCGCACCGACCAGCGATCCCTGCACATTAACACTACCCTTCACACACATTAGGGACAATTTACATTTATACCAAACCAACTAACCTACAAATATGCACGTCTTTGGAGTGTGGGAGGAAACTGGAGCAGCCGGAGAAAACCCACGCAGGTCACGGGGAGAACATACAATCCGAGTACAGACAGCACCTGTAGACAGGTTCGAACCCAGGTCTCTAGCGCTGTAAGGCAGCAGCTCTACTGCTGCGCCACCATGCAGCCATGGACTGTATTACAAAGAAACTAGTTTGGTGGAGTTGTATAGTTTACTTGGTCTCAAACAGCCACGGATAAAGCTTCTAACAACTGGACGGCACAAAGCTGCTGCCCCACAGCGTCAGAGACCCGGGTTCGATCATGACCTTGGGTGTTGTCTGTGTAGAGTTTGTACGTTTTCCCCGTGACTGCGTGGGCATCCTCTGGAACTCCAGCTTCCTCCCACATCCCAAAAGCGTGCGGGTTTGCACGTTAGAGAAGACACAAAATGCTGCAATAACTCAGCAGGTCAGGCAACATCCCTGGAGAACACGCATAGGTTTGGGACCTTTCTTCAGACTGATTGAAGGGCAGGACGAAAGAAAGAAAGCTGGAAGCCACAAGACTTGTAGGTTAATTGGCATCTGTAAATTGCTTCTACTTTGTAGGAAGCTTAGTTTAATTTATTGTCAAGTGCACAGTAAAAAGCTTTTGTTGCGTGCTAACCAGACAACAGAAAGACAATACATGATTACAATCGAGCCATCCACAGGGTACAGAAATATGATAAAGGGAATAATTTGAATAATGTTTAGTGCAAGATAAAGTTCACTAAAATCCGATTGAAGGTTGTCCGAGCATCTCCAATGAGGAAGAGAGTAGCTCAAGGTCTCGGGTCGAGACCCTTCTTCAAACCGAAAGTCGGGGGAGGGAGTCTGGAGATATGGAAGGGTAAGGTGTGAAAATGACAGATCAAAGCAGCCGATGCAGATCGAAGCGGAGCATTTTTCTAACACTTGTTTGTTTTCTGATAATAGTTATGAATTACCAGTTCATCGCGGGTCCAGATGCCACACTGGCACGCGCTCAGAGCCTATTCTACTGGCCGGGGATGGCCAAGTATATACGGGAAGTTTTTACAGTCCTTGGCGTCGACTTTGTTCCTACTAAACAACTGCGCAGCCTAGCCGAACAAACTGCCGCCGACGATACTCTCATCAAAAAAGGTTGGCCAGACAAACAATCCAGCGCACCAACAGAGGTGCAGCCGTTCTTTTTTGTCCGCGATGAACTGGTAATTCAGGATGGTGTCATAGTCAAGGGCCACAAGGTTGTGATCCCCTCAACACTACAAGATGAATACTACAAAGAGGCACACAGCGGACACCCAAGAGCTGATCCCACATCTGACACCATGTAAATAAAGTCATACACGTTATGTGATCCAAATCATCTTTAATCAGTATGCAGACTCTAGCAACACAGTGGATGATTAGTTGTCAGAGCATCCTGACTGCTGCACGAACTGAGCAGTGCAGGAAGTAGGTGTTAGTATAAATGTGACAGTAAGGTGGGGTTAGTGATGATAACTTATATATGATTGGTTGACATGCATAAACCAATCTACAGCAACCCTTATTAAATCCCTTTCAGTAGATCCTCAGTGCCACCCCACTCAATACATCTAGCGTCTGAAGTAAATACTTTTTGCCTTCCTCTCCAGGTGACCAACCAAGACAGGTCCCCGGTCGTTATCCAGAGAGCCATGTCAAAGCAAAGCGCCGCCCGTGATTGGACACCCGCAGCCACAGCTCCTCGATGTTGGAGTCGGCGGTCACAGCACTCCGGAGCTTACCGCACGGCGAACCGGGTAAGGCATCGCCCGCTCCATGATGGTGTCCCAGCGCTGTGCCGCCGCCGAAGCTGGGTTCCGGCCGGTCTCGACAGGAAACGCCGCTCCAGACTGATGGTAGGCCGCGAGGAGGGGGCAAAGAAGCAGCTCGGAGGGAAGCCGCCTCTCCGACCAGATAGGGACTAGGAAATAAAGTTTCCCCCTTCCCCTCCCCCCACCCACCACATAAACGACTAGAAGACCTCTGAAACAAACACTTTTAACTCACTAAAAATTAATAAAAGGTGAAAGGACTAACAACTGCTAGCAGGGCAGCCATACTCGACGGCGCCCCCTTCACATGGACATGTGCTAGTGTACGGGTGATCGCGGGTCCGCGTGGACTCGGTGGGCCGAAGAGCCTGTATCCATGCTGTGTACACTAAAAAACAGAACAAAATGAAACTAAATTATGTGTGGAGGGAACGGGCAGGCGACATTTCAGGTCACAGCCTTTCATACTGGATATGGAACCCATATCCAGTTACGGTTGAGTCTGAAGAAGGGCCCCAACACAAAACGTCGCCTGTCTGTCTACCAGTTTGTGGAAGCAGGCACTTCGGCCCAACACGACCATGCCGACCAACATGGCCCATCGAGACTGTTCCCACCTGCCTGCATTTGGCCCATGGCACTCTAAACCCATGCTATCCATCTAGCTGTCAAAAATGTTTTTAAACATTGTGATAGTTTTCTTTAGAGATACAGCATAGAAACCACTGGCCCATTGAGTCCACGCCGACCATCCTTCACACTAGTTCTATGTTATCCCACTTTCTCACCCAGACCATATACACTAGGGGCCATTTTACAGAGACCCATTAACCTACAATTGTAGATGGGATATGAAGGAAACCGGAGCACCCGGAGGAAACGCATGTGGTGAACGTGCAAACGCAACATTTACAACACTCGTGGTCAGGATGGAACCCGGGTCTCTGGCACTGTGAGGCAGCGGCTCTGCCTGCTGAGCCTCTGTGCCGTGCTAAAGATACAGCATGGAAACAGACCTTTCGGCCCACCGAGTCTATGCTGACCATCCTCACTAGTTCCATGTTATCCCACTTTCTCATCCACTCCCTACACTAGGGACAATTTACAGAGACTAATTAAACAATTATTGACATTATAATATTATTGAGTGCAAATCAAAGTGATGTAAACCCTTTTGTCGTGTGCTGCAAGATTTGAGACTGGTATTGCAACTAATCCCTACTCTGAATCATTTAGAATTCTATAACTTCTACAGTACATAACTTCATAAAGGAGATGAGGAGGAATTTCTTTAATCAGAGGGTGGTGGATCTGTGGAATTCACTGCCACAAATGGCTGAAGAGGCCAAGTCAATGGATATTTTTAAAACAGAAATTGCCAGATTCTTGATTAGTACGGGTGTCAGGGGTTATGAGGAAAAGGCAGGAGAATGGGGTTGAGATGGAAAGATAGATTAGCGAGTATTGAAGGGGGGAGTAAACCCGATGGGCCGAATGGCCTAATTCTGCTCCTATGATTTACAAACTTGTTCACTGGATATGTAGCTTTCCATTCACAAGGCAAGACTGCAATGTAAATATGTGTATAAACAAAGAATTGCTGATGCTGGTTTAATACCAAAGATAGACACGAAATGCTGGTCAGGCAATGTCTCTGGAGAAAATGGATGTATGACGTTTCGGGTCGGGACCCTTCTTCAGACTGAAGGTCTGTGGGTGGGTGGGGGGGGGGGGGGGGAGGAAGAGGTGAAGAGCTGGAGGTGAGAAAATCAGGAGCCATCACGGTCGGCCACAAATGAGCTCAGGTAGTGCAGTGCCTGGTAGATCCATGGTTGGCTAGTTGAAGGTGTGATCTCAAGAGAAACAATGTGGAGAACTGTGGTAAAATGTCTAGGGAGGATGAAGGGAACAAGAGTGAAGGGGGAGTGGGTGTAAGATGAAGTTAGTTAAAATTAGACAATTCAATGTTCATAGAGCAGTCTTGAATTATCTACCTCATTGGTGACCCTCGGACTATCCTTGATTGAACTTTGCTTGCTTTACCTTGCACGAAACATTATTCCCTTATCATGTATCTATACACTGCGAATGGATCATCATGTATTGTCTTTCTGCTGACTGGTTAGCACGCGACAAAAAGATTTTCGCTGTACCTTGGTACACGTGGCAATAAGCTAAACTGTAACTAACATAAAGCTATGTACAAGTTGCCCAAGCGAGATATGAGGTGCTGTTCCTTCAGTTTGCGTGTGGCCTCACTGGCAGTGGAGGAAGCGCAGGACAGTGTGGGTCATAAGGAATAGGAGTAGAATTAGGCCATTCGGCCCATCTTCAAACTCCGCCATTCAATCATGGTTGATCTATCTCTCCCTCCTACTCCCATTCCCCTGCCTTCTCACCATAACCCCTGACACCTGTACTAATCAAGAATCTATCTCTGCCTTGTTCATTGACTTGGCCTCAACAGCCTTTTGTGGCAAAGAATTCCACAGATTCACCACCCTCTGACAAAAGAAATGTCTCATCTCCTTCCTCAAAGAACATCCTTCAATTCTGAAGAGGTGTTCAAAGAAGGGATGAAGGTATAAGTTATTAGTCTTGCATCACAGTGGGGAATGTGAGGTCGCTGAAAAAAACAAGATGGATGTGCTGCCTGCACTGGTGAGGACTCGGAGGGAGTGCCGTGTGTGCAGTGATCTCGGTGATCATGGCGCCATAAGAACATCCCGAAGTCTGGTGCGAGTGTGGATGGCTTTCTGACTGTTCGGGCGGACAGGGACTGCAGAGAGAGTGATAGCGGTCCGTACAACTCTGGTCATATCGCGGTGAAGGAGCGTGTGTGTGGCCCGGACATTGAACTGATGGCTGTGGCTTTCCACTTATGCTGTGTGCCTTGGGGATTCTCACATGCCACTGTGGTGGGTGTTTATGTTTAATCTTTAAGTAGTTTTGTATCTTAGTGCTTTTTTGGTGTGACTGTATGGTAAATCAAACTTCACTGTGCCTCAGTGCACATGATAATAGGACCATTGAAATGTTTATCAGACGGGTGATCAGGTAGGCCTCGTAGGCCTAGTGTTCAGCGAAACGGTCGCCCAGTCTACGTTTGGAAATATACTCATTGTTTTTTTTCTCTTCTGCCCCTAGAGTTGGTCATTTCAGACGGCAGCAATTACGCGGTCGGCCCCTCTGCGAACTTTGACTTCATCCTGAGGAAGAAGAAGAACTGCAGTCAGCTAGGAAATGTATCGGCCAACTCGTTGACTAAATGCGGTTGCTTGGCTTTGGTTCCTACAGGGCCACAGTCAAACTAGTGAACCACCCTCTCTCCAGTCATGATGAACGCTTTTGGAAAGTGTTTGGATTGGCCTTTTGAACTCCTAGGCAGATGTTTCCTGTCTATTACCCCCTTCCTCCCTCCCTGCCTAATAATTTAATCTCCTCTTGGATATACGGAACTAAACCCACCTTCAACAAAGGACAGCTGAAAGGGGGTGTTGGTCACCAATGATATTGCCGTGTCTCCAAATTCTGGTCAGCTTTATAGAGAACTGTTATTTTGTGTGTACATTTGTAAATTAGATCTGTGCCATGGAGGGACCAGTAGAGCTGTAGCAGATGCTGAGCGGTCCCAACTATCTAGAAGGTGACTTTTATAGCTTTTCTGTCCTTTTATTCTGAGACAATGTTGGTGTGTTCAGCATAATTCTCACACACGCACACACACACTCTCTCTCACCCACTCTCTCACCCAAAGGACATTTATTGTCACACACCAAATGGTGTAGTGAAATTTGTCTTGCCATCCAGCACACAGATAAAGATTAGACATAACATTAAAGAAATGTAACAATAAACATAAAAACATCCCCCCACAATGGTTCCCACTGTGGGGGAAGGCACAATGTCCAGTCCCCATCCCCAGTTCACCGATAGTCGGGCCTATTGAGGCCTCTGCAGTCGCCTCCACGGAGGCCCGATGTTCCAGGCCGTTCTCGCCGGGTGATGTAGCTCCGGCGTCAGGAGAATCCTCACAGCGGCTTGGGACACCTGGAACAGCCGCTTCCGTACTGGAGGCCGCAGCTTCCGAAGCCAACAAGGCCGCTCTGGATGGAGCTCCACAACTGACGATCTCGCTGAGAGATCCCAGGCTCCCGATGAAAAGTTCAACGCCACCGCCCGCAGCTGGCCGTCCCGCAGCACCGCGATGTTCATCAGCAGTCTCCAGCGCGGCGACCTGGGCAAGGCATCGCCCGCTCCGCGATAACGCTCCAGCGCTGTGCCGCCGCCGAAGCCGAGGTTCTGGGCGGTCCCCTCAGGAAACACTGCTCCAGGCCCGCTGGTAGGCCGCGAGGATGGGTCGACGGTGCAGCCCGGAGAAAAGGTGCTTCTCCGACCAGGTAACCATATAACCATATAACAATTACAGCACGGAAACAGGCCATCTCGGCCCTACAAGTCCGTGCCGAACAACTTTTTTCCCTTAGTCCCACCTGCCTGCACTCATACCATAACCCTCCATTCCCTTCTCATCCATATGCCTATCCAATTTATTTTTAAATGATACCAACGAACCTGCCGCCACCACTTCCACTGGAAGCTCATTCCACACCGCTACCACTCTCTGAGTATTGAATTGAATTGAATTCCTTTATTGTCATTCAGACCTTACGGTCTGAACGAAATTTCGTGCCTGCAGTCATACATACAACCATACAATAAAAACAACAATAAACACAAATTAACATCCACCACAGTGTATCCTCCAAGCACCTCCTCACTGTGGTGGAGGCAAAAATCTTAGGGCTGCAGTCTCTTCCTTCCTCTTCTCCCTCTGCGCTGAGGCGATTCCCCACCGGGCGATGGTACAAACAGTCCCGCGGCTCACCGAACCCCGCAAACGGGCCGGCTCAAACCCCCCCGGCCCGGGGTGGTCGAAGCTGCCGCCCTCCAGTCCAGGGCAGTCGTGGCCGGACAGCACTGATCCCGGGAAGAGAGTGTGGACTGTGATGAAGGATGCGCTCCTTTGGCCGCAGATGCTAGTTTACACTGACAAATAGACATAAAATGCTGGAGTAACTCAGCTGGACAGACATCTCTGAATAGAAGGAATGGGTGACGTTTCAGGTAGAGACCCTTCTTCAGACAATCACAAGTACTCTCACCGACGAGAGTTCAGTTCACTCTGATGGGTCTCGACCCGAAATGTCACCCATTCCTTCTCTCCAGAGATGCTACCTGTCCCGTGCTGTAAGCGGCCGAAGGATCGCATCCTTCAGGACTGCCCGCACTCTCTTCCCGGGGTCAGTGCTGTCTGGCCACGGCCGCCCTCCACCTCAGCTGGGGGTCCACGGAAGATGGAAGAATTCTGCTTACTGGGAATAAAGACCCAGCGCAGCGCAGACACTTCCCGTCTCTCAGGCGTATAACTCATGCCGATCCACACTTGCTCACTTCACTGACCAACTCGGAGCTAAGATATTCTTTTTTTTTTTTTTTAATTCTTCTGGTTTCTCGATTCACACCCAAAAGGACCAGTGGACTTCAAGATGCACGGTAGTGTATGCAAATGTATTGTAGTCAAAATATAATTGTTACAGTTGGTGTAAATATCTATGGAACCAATTTGGATTATTATTTTGATAAATCAACGAAAAGTTGCAATCACATGAGGTTTTATTTTATATTTAGGAAAGTCCAAAACAGGTGGAAAAAAAATAAAAATGACCCCCACCCTCTCGTCTCCCCCGGCCAGTGATGTGATGGACGCGGAAGTGATCCCAGCTACAAAGACAGATCTATACAGCAATTCGTTCTTCCCCCGCACAATTAAAGCATGGAATAATCTCCACCTTATTTACTTCATCTCAGACGCCTTGCTAGCAGATGATTAATCTGCCTGGTGTAACCTCCTTGTTTCATTGTTTTTATTAGGGACAGCATGTTGATGTTTGAAGAGCTTTCGGAAACTTTTCCTATGAGAACAACGAACTGACGAGTCTGGAGTTGCTAATGAAGGTAAGTCACACCCAGCATGGTGGGACCTTAAATGGTTGTCAAAACTACTCATAATGGATTAAAGAAGTGGCTGGCACCTAATCAATATTAGAAGAAACATAGAAAAATAGCTGCAGGAGGAGGCCATTCGGCCCTCTCAGTCTCTCACTCATTCATGACCCCAGAGACGAGCACCAGACTACTATCTCTAGCACCATCACTGACCTCATCAACTCCGGCTCCCTGTCCTCCCAAGCCTCCAACCTCATCGTTCCCGAGCCCAGCATGGTCCGATTTTACTTTCTCCCCAAAATCCACAAACCTGACTGTCCTGGTTGACCCATTGTCTCTGCCTGTTCATGCCCTACCGAACTTATATGCACATACCTCGACTCCATCCTATCCCCCCTCGTTAAATCCCTCCCTACCTATGTTCAAGACACCTCAGACACTCTCCATCGTCTCCGGGCATTCCGTTCTCTAGGCCCCCATCCCTCATCTTCACCATGGACGTCCAGTCACTCCACCTCCATCCCCCACCAGGAGGGTCTCAAAACCCTCCGGTCCTTCCTCAACCGGAGAACCAACCAATCCCCGTCTACAGATACGCTCCTCCTCCGCTGGCTTTACCCTTAATAACTTTTTGTTTGACTCCTCCCATTTCCTCCAAATACAAGGCGTAACTATGGGCACGCACATGGGCCCCAGCTATCCACTGCTTGGAGTGCTGTGAGATTGGTCTTGCTGCCTGTACTCTCCTTGGTGGGCTATGAGATTGAACTTGCTGGCTGCACTTGGTTTGGTGTGCTGTGATGTTGGTCTTGCTGCCTGCACTCTACTTGGTGTGCTGTGATGTTGGACTTGCTGCCTGCACTCTACTTGGTGTGCTGTGATGTTGGACTTGCTGCCTGCACTCTACTTGGAGTGCTGTGAGTTTGGATTTGCTGCCTGCACTCTGCTTGTAGTGCTGTGAGGTTGGACTTGCTGCCTGCACTCTACTTGGAGTGCTGTGAGTTTGGATTTGCTGCCTGCACTCCGCTTCAAGTGTGCTGAGATTGAATTTGCAAGCCTGCACTGAATGATGACTTTTAAGGTAAATTCTCAGATTTTGTTTGTTAAAATTTGATCGCTCAATCTCTCTATATTAAAATTGTCTTTATTTTTATCAACAGCAAAGAGCCAACAAGAGGCAGTGAGCAGCAGAACACAACAAGAGACACAACAAGAAAGAACTTAACTAATCACTTCTTTAACATTTAAATAGTTGTTATATTTTAAGAGTCATTCACATTTTAAACTTTAATAAATCCTTTTCCACTTGCCATGCCTGCGTGTTCTTCATCACAATGGGAACAGAATAAGGCAGGAATAATAATAATATAATAATAATAATAATATCTTTTATTGTCAGTGCAACGAGATTTAGAATGCAGCTCCAACCGATGAAAAAGAAAAGTAAAATAAATAAATAAGCTGTGTGTCGTGGCCATCCGAGGGAGACAGTCCAGGGTAGGTGGGGGGCACTCAGCAGGGCCGGTTCAGAGCCGCTATAAGCTCTTGGAATAAAGCTGTTTCTGAGTCTGGAGGTTCGGGCGTAGAAGGCCTTGTAACGTCTGCCGGAGGGAAGTAGTTCGAACAGACCGTTACAGGGGTGATGAGTCTTTATGGATGCTGACGGCCTTCCTGAGGCACCGTGTGTGGTAGATGCCCTCCAAGGCTGGTAGCTCTGTCCCAATGATCCTCTGCGCTCTGTGGACGACGTGCTGAAGAGCTCTCCTCTCCGCCTCCGTGCAGCTGAGATACCACACAGAGATGCCATACGTTAATATGCTCTCTGTGGTGCAGCGGTAAAACGTTGTCAGCAGCTGTTGGGGCAGACCAGTCTTTTTTAATGTCCTCAGGAAGAACAGTCGTTGCTGTGCCTTATTGACCAGCGCAGCGGTGTTGGTGGACCATGATAGGTCCTCTGAAATGTGAGTGCCCAGAAACTTAAAGCTGGACACTCTCTCCACACTTTCCCCGTAAATGGAGATTGGGGCGTATTCTCCATTATGGGACCTCCTGAAGTCAATAATCAGCTCCTTGGTCTTGAAGGTGTTTAGTGACAAGTTGTTACGTGTGCACCAGTCCGCCAGGTTCTGCACCTCCACCCTGTATTTTGTTTCATCACCGAATGGCTGCACTGTCAGCGAGCCACTAAGAGTGCATGAGGTGGGTGTTTGAGGGGAGATGGATTGAATGCGTGGGGGGGAGGGGAATGGCAAGGAGCAGAGTGTGGGGGTGAAGGAAGAAGGGGTGACTGAGTGAACTGGCACCACACCAGCCGTGAGTGACTGCACTGCCATCCCACCAGCCATGAGTAAGTGAACTGCCAGCCCACCAGCTGTAAGTGACTGAAGTGCCAGCCCACCAGCCATGACTTAGTGAACTGCCAGCCCACCAGTCACGACTCACTGAACTGCGTCCAAGTATCCATTCTGTCCATACTAGCCCTCTGGAAACCAGTCCCTTCATCGCACAACACCCATACTAGCGCTCCAGAGATCCATGCAAGGATAGACTTTCCTCCTTCATTTCTGTGATCTGTAAAAAAAGATGAAAATGTCTAAAATTGGTTGTCCACCCTCTCCCCTTTCTCTCTCACAGAGTCCCTCACCTGCTTTCGGCAGAATTTCTGACAGTTTCTGAGCTGCCAGCCTGCCAGGCCTGAGTTACTGAGCTGCCAGCCTGCCAGGCCTGAGTGACTGAGCTGCTAGGCCTGAGTGACTCAGCAGCCAGGCCTCAGTGACTGAGCTGCCAGCCCAAGAATTCATTCGGCCCACAATGTCCATACTAGCCCTCGGGAAATCAGTCCCTTCAGCCTACAACACTCATGCTAGCGCTCCAGAAAGCCCCCCACCCCCATCCCCCTCCACTGGCCAGCAATATTGGAATTGGTGGAGAGGTGGAATATTGCATTGGGGGACCAGTCCTCCCATGTGAAGCTGGGACCCAATGGGAGTCTAACCCAGAGATTTATGCAATTTTATGCCACAGAAGGCAGTGGAGGCCAATTCGCTGGATTAATTTAAAAGAGAGTTAGATAGAGCTCTTGGGGATAGCGGAATCATGGGATATGAGGAAAAGGCAGGCATGGGTTACTGATTGTGAAAGATCAGCCATGATCACAGTGAATGGCGGTGCTGGCTCGAATGGCCTCTTACTGCAACTATTTTCTGTTTCTATGCCCCATCTACGCCATTCGCACTATCTATTCCCCTCAACATTTTATGCACTTGTAGGGCTTTTATATTCGATAATATTGGTGTTATTAATGTATTGAATTTTTGTTTATTGCACAGTATCTATGTATATTGGGTTAATAGCCCTGTAAATCTGCACTGTAAAAATGTAATTGTTCCAATGTTGGTACATATGATATCCAAGGAAAGATTTCCACACCAGGGCATCGGAAATGTCCTCGCTCTTCAGGGAACGGGGATTCCCCTCCTCCACCATAGATGAGGCTAGCACCAGGGTCTCTTCCATACCCCGCAACACTGCTCTCTCTCCCCATCCCCGCACTCGCAACAAGGGCAGAGTCCCCCTAGTCCTCACCTTTCACCCCACCAGCCGGCAAATACAACAAATAATCCTCCGCCATTTCCGCCACCTCCAACGTGACCCCACCACTCGCCACATCTTCCCATCTCCCCCCCATGTCTGCCTTCCGCAAAGACCGCTCCCTCCGCAACTCCCTTGTCAATTCTTTCCTTCCCTCCCGTACCACCCCCTCCCCGGGCACTTTCCGTTGCAACCGCAAGAAATGCAACACCTGTCCCTTCACCTCCCCCCTCGACTCCATTCAAGGACCCAAGCAGTCCTTCCAGGTGCGACAAAGGTTCACCTGTATCTCCTCCAACCTCATCTACTGCATCCGCTGCTCTAGATGTCAGCTGATTTACATCGGTGAGACTATGCGGAGGTTGGGCGATCGTTTCTCCGAACACCTCCGCTCAGTCCGCAATAACCTACCTGAACTCCCGGTGGCTCAGCACTTCAACTCCCCCTCCCATTCCCAATCCGACCTCTCTGTCCTGGGTCCCTCCATTGCCACAGTGAGCAACACCGGAAATTGGAGGAACAGCACCTCATACTCCGCCTGGTTAGCTTGCGTCCGGATGGCATGAACATTGAATTCTCCCAATTTTGCTAGCCCTTGCTGTCTCCTCCCCTTCCTTAACCCTCGAGCTGTCTCCTCCCATCCCCCCGCCCTCGGGCTCCTTCTCCTCCCTTTTTCCTTCCTTCTCCCCCCCACCCCCCATCAGTCTGAAGAAGGGTTTTGGCCCGAAACGTCACCTATTTCCTTCGCTCCATAGATGCTGCTGCACCCGCTGAGTTTCTCCAGCATTTTTGTGTACCTTCGATCTTCCAGCATCTGCAGTTCCTTCTTGAACTCCAAGGAAAGATAGCTGAATGGATAGAAAATTAGCTTCAAGGAAGGAAGCAGAGGGTAATATTGGAAGGTTGCTTCTCGGACTGGAGGCTGTTACTACTGGTGTGCCTCAGGGTTCGGTGCTGGGCCCATTACTGTTTGCATCTACATCAATTATTTGAATGAGAACATACAGGGCAAGATTAGCAAGTTTGCTGATGATACAAAAGTGGATAGTTTTGCAGATGATTGTGACGAATTGCAGCAGGATCTGGATCAATTGGCCAGGTGGGCTGAGGAATGGTTGATGGAAGTAGATAAATGTGAGGTTATCCACTTTGGCGCCAAAAACAAGGGGGCAGATTATTATCTCAATGGGGTTAGGTTAGGTAAGGGGGAGGTGCAGCGAGACCTGGGCGTCCTTGTACACCGGTCACTGAAAGTTGGCTTACAGCAGACAGTGAAGCAAGCTAATGGAATGTTGGCCTTCATAACAAGAGGATTTCAGTATAGGAGTAAAGAGGTTCTTCTGCAGTTGTATAGGGCTCTGGTGAGACCACTTCTAGAGTATTGTGTACAGTTTTGGTCTCCTAATTTGAGGAAGGACATCCTTGTGATTGAGGCAGTGCAGCGTAGGTTCACGAGATTGATCCCTGGGATGGCGGGACTGTCATATGAGGAAAGATTGAAAAGACTAGGCTTGTATTCACTGGGGTTTAGAAGGATGAGGGGGAGATCTTATAGAAACATATTATATTATAAAAGGACTGGACAAGCTAGACGCAGGAAAAATGTTCCCAATGTTGGGCGAGTCCAGAACCAGGGGCCACAGTCTTAGAATAAAGGGGAGGTCATTTAAGACTGAGGTGAGAATAAACTTTTTCACCCAGAGAGTTGTGAATTTATGGAATTCCCTGCCACAGAGGGCAGTGGAGGCCAAATCACTGGATGGATTTAAGAGAGAGTTAGTGCTCTAGGGGCTAGTGGAGTCAAGGGATATGGGGAGAAGGCAGGCACGGGTTATTGATAGGGGATGATCAACCATGATCACAATGAATGGTGGTGCTGGCTCGAAGGGCCGAATGGCCTCCTCCTGCACCTATTTTCTATGTTTCTATAATACGGAGAAATGTGAGGTGTTGCATTTTGGGAAGTCTAACATTGGCAGAACCTACACAGTGAATTGTAGGCCTCTAGGAGGACTAGAGGGTCTGAACTATAGGGAGACATTGTGTAGGCTAGGACTCTATTCCTTGGAGCACAGGTGGATGAGGGGTGATGAGTAAAATCATGACAGGAATAGATCAGGTAGGTGCACATTCTCTTGCTCATTCCACCTATTGTGGATAATTAACCTAAATGTTACGTGTGGGAGAGATGCCTGCTGTGTTTTTAAAAACAGGTTATTTTTGTGATTGAAATTCAAATTGCAGGTGCATAGCTCCTTGAAAGTAGTGTCACAGGTAGACAGGGTGGTCAAGAAGGCTTTGGGTACATTGGCCTTCATCAGTCAGAGTATAGAGTATTGTGTTCAGTTTTGGTGACCATATTATAGAAAAGATGTCTGGCTGAAAAGGGTGGGCAAGTTGGGCCAAAGGGCCTCTTTCCATGCTTTTTGACACTAAGAAAAAACATAAATAAATTGAATAAAATAAAGAACGTGGATGGGCCCGTTCGGCCCGTTCCTATGCTGGACTGGTCTATGCTCTATCCTATTCCATAACAACGGCTATATTCTACAACAATATGCTATATTCTGCTTTAATATCTACAATGTTTATTTTCTTATGCATCAATATATATGTCATGAGGTCATAAGTGATAGGAATAGAATTAGGCCATTCGGCCCATCATGCCTTCTCCACCATTCAATCATGGCTGATCTATCTCTCCCTCCTAACCCCATTCTCCTGCCTTCTCCCCATAACCCCTGACCCCCCCCCCCCCCACCACTAATCAAGAATCTATCTATCTCGGCCTTAAAAATATCTACTGACTTGGCCTACACAGCCTTCTGTGGCAATCTTCTTCTTATAAGCAGCACAGATTCACCACCCTCTGACTAAAGAAATTCCACCTCATCTCCTTCCTTAAAGAACGTCCTTTACTTCTGAGGCTATGACCTCTTGTCCTAGACTCTCCCACTAGTGGAAACATCCTCTCCATGTCTACTCTATCCAAGCCATTCACTATTCTGTATGTTTCCATGAGGTCCCCCCTCATTCTTCTAAACTCCAGCGAGTACAGGCCCAGTGTAGCCAAACGCTCATCATAGATCAACATTACTAATTCCTGGGATCCTACTTGTAAACCTCTTCCGGGCCCTCTCCAGGGTTAGCACATCCTTCTTCAGATATAGTGTCTAAAATTACTCACAATACTCCAAATGAAGCCTTATCAGCACCTAACCTAACCTGATAATATGATTCTATGTGCTGAAGTTCTCTGTCTCTCTTTCAAGAGCAACTTTCAAAGAGCAACAAAAGATAATTAAAAGGCAATACGGGGAGAAAAGCTAGCCATGAATATATATAGGATAGTAAAAGCTTCTTTAGGTATGTGAAGAGGGAAAATGGCGTTAAGACACATGTGGGTCCATTGAAGACAGAAACAGGTGAATTTATTATGGGGAACAAGGAAATGGCTGAGACTCCGAACCTTCGACGCAAAGACGAGGAACAGCCTCGAGAATTGGTGTACTCTCTCATCTGCTTGCAAGAAGAATAACAGAGGTCCAGCACGAAAACAGGCCCTTCGGCCCACTGAGTCCGCACCGACCAGCGATCACCCGTTCACACACTAGTTTAGAAATACTGCTCAGGAACAGGCCCTTTTGACTTCCGGTGGTTGCTATGAAGCAGTGAAGGCAGCTGCACTGAGCTCTCCCCCAGACAAATCGTGTTTAAAGTCAGCTCCCATGCCAGGATCGATTTAAAAACTCTTACCGGGATTGCTGAACGTCGCGGGTACTGACGCCATCAAACGGTGCCGGTGGATTCGGGATTTAAGCGATTTTACCAGTAAAAAGAGAAGAGGTCAGAGAGGACCCAAGAAGACTACAATCAGTCTCCAGCTCCAAAAGGCTCTGGATGAGCTTGAAACCACTCCTGAACCCACTTTTGAAAGTTTGGAAGAGGAGCTGGAGCCTCAACAACCAATAAGCGGAATGGCTGCGAGAATTGATACAAAGGAATTAAAGGAAAAGGAGAAAGAAATGAAAAGCTGGGAAGAAACGGTAAGAGCTAATATTATTAAAGACATTACTAAAGATCTTCAGAAGCAATTTGCCAAAATGAATTCTACAATTCAGAACAACTTCTCCACCATGGAGGATAATCTTTCTAAGAAAATTGACAATAGCTGTGGAGAACCAAAGGTGCTTTATGTAACCCTGAACCAGCAGTTTAAAGACTTGGAGTCGAGCACTGCTAAGGAATTGGAAAGAATGCAGACAGATTATACCAATAAACATGTCTCCCTGCTGAAGCAATTAACAGAGGCGGAAAAATTGATGGAAGAGATGGAGGGTGAAATGGTGCAGATGAACCAGGAAATAACAGGTCTGAAAAAACAACACGACATGAATTGGGAGTTGACGAATAAACTGAACGAGAAATGTCAAGACTTGGAAGCCAGGTCAGGGAGGCAGAATTTGAGAATAATAGGAGTTAAAGAGGGTGCAGAACACGGTTTTCAAATGTGTGATTTTATCACTAATCTACTTAAAGATGTTTTCAAACTGCCAGAAAAACCAAAGATAGATGTGGCTCATCGTGTGGGTAGCTTCCAAAGACATGCTAATGCTTCGCCAAGGCAAATTATTGTAAAGTTCCTAGCCATTTCAACTTTAGAAAATCTATTAAAGAAATATTACATTTGCTGATAATATCGTAAGATTCTACAGGGATTATCCTCGGGAAATTCGGGTAAAAAGACGCGAGTTGAAAAGGGCAAGCAGTATTTTACATGGACATTCTGAAGTTCGTTATGGCGTGATCTATCCAGCGAAAATGCTAATTTCGTTCAACGGCAAGCAACGCTCATTCACGGACCCGGACTCTGCTTGCAAATATGCCCAGGAGATTTTAAACAAAATTCAAGGAGGAACAGAATAATAGCCATTTTACCTGTGGAACTTGTTTTTTCTGTTTCAATCAAGACACTAGAACTGTTCAGACGGTTCCCAGACAGACTTATCTGGCAAGAATGTGTTTTTCAATAACAGAGGCCTAACTGTATTCTGAACGGAAAGCTGACGCTCAACAGATGGAACGCTCAAGGTCGCAGGCTCGGTGCCAAGTCCTTCAGCCCTGAGAACTATGAGACTGTTCCCTTTTGAAATGGCCATGATGTGATGCATCTGTCCCATACTATATGACCTATTATTTACACATATAACATATAACTAATTAACTACTTAAGCGCAATAAACTTAACTAACACTAAAGGCTTAATGTACATACTAACACGACTAACTATATAGCAGGAAGGATGGGGGAGGTTAGACATATATTTTAAACACTAATTATGAATTAACTAACATACAGGTTAATGAAAAGTGTGATTATTGACGAGGTACTTTAACCCATAATTACTTTTATTCTAGTCCAAATCTTCTAGCTTCTCTTCTATTCTATTTTAAACTGTTCAGCTATTAATCGACCTGATATGATAATTTTGGTTATAACTAGAGGGAACCGACTAACGTTGGGTCACACTTTATTAGGGGGGCAAGGCCCAGTGCATAATTTCATCGACGGAGGTCAATTTAAAAATAACCCTAGCTACCACAGGTGGCTTTTTTTGTAAGATATCGCTTTTTTGATAACTTACACTCACTTTTTTTGTTTATACACTATTATGTGTTATATGACTTAACAATTTTTATGTACACTTTATTTTATGTTTTTCTCTTTCCCTTAATTATGTTTAATAGTGTCAGGAGATGTAAAACTACTGCAGAAATTATGAAGGACAACTCTGGACTCGGGATTCCGAGGTACTTGGCTGCATCACATGAATCATACAATCTGGTAATAATAGCCAATGCAAGATAATAGTCGAATAAATATCGGAGGTCTCACTTTCTGTAGTTGGAACATCAGAGGTGCGAACGAGCCAATTAAGAGGGGTAAAATTCTGGCACAATTAAAATCATTAAATATAGATATTGCTTTCCTACAAGAGACACATTTGAAACAACAAACTCAGATCAGATTAAGGGCAAACTGGATAGGTCAAACCTATTACTCCTCATTCACCTCTAAAGCAAGAGGCACGGCCATTATAATTCGGAAGGGTATACCTTTTAAATTAAAGAAATCCATATCTGATAAAGAGGGAAGATACGATATAGTCACGGGAGAAATTTACAATACACCATTAACTATGATAAATATTTACACGCCTAATTTTGATAACCCATAATTTTTTAAGAAAATAGTAGATTTAATCGCAGAGCATAATTATCAAAATATAATAATGGGGGAGATTTTAACTATGTTATAGACCCATATTTAGATAAATCAATAAAGGTAGGGAAGCGTCTTGTTAAAACTAAGACCTGTGCATTTTTAAATACTTATATAAAAAATAACAACATAGCTGATGTTTGGAGAATAGCAAACCCAAGTGGAAGGGAATATTCATTTTACTCATCAGTTCATAAAACCTATTCACGAATTGACTATTTCTTATTGGATACAAAATTAATCCCGTATAAGAATAAACCATCATATCATAATAGTATTATTTCCGATCATTCACCATTGACTTTTATACTTAAAATTGATGGAATGCCGGGTATAAAACCTTTTTGGAGATTCAACGCACAAATATTAAATAACCCGCAGGGTTATGAGTATATAAAAGAACAAACAAAAAAAATTTTGGAAATAAATGACACGCCGGGTATTTCTGCACCGCTATTATGGGAAACCTTTAAGGCATACATTCGCGGCGTCATAATGTCTTACCAAAGTTTTCAAAATAAAGAAAATAAAAGAGAACTTCAGCGGATAGAACAGGAAATAAAATTACTAGAATTGGACAACGCAACTGACCCAACCATAGATAACCATAATAAGATAACCTTATTGAAATATAAAATCAATAGAATACTATCGGCAAGAGTAATAAGATTATTACAAATTACAAAACAAGCACACTTCGAATTTGGGGATAAACCACATAAATTACTTGCGAGGCAACTGAAGCAACAAGAAAAGGAAAAAACTATCACTAAAATTAAATCGGATAAGGGTGAGTTTCTAACACTGCCAAAGGATATTAATAAGAGGTTTGCCCAATTTTATCATAATTTATATACATCTAAAATAAATACAGATGTTAGTAAAATTACAAATTTTTTAGATAATTGCAATCTCCCAAAATTGGATAGTTTAGAACAAGAGGAATTAGGAGCATGGATTACTAGTGAAGAAATAAAACAATTAATAAACTCACTGAAAAATGGGAAGACCCCAGGACCAGATGGTTTTAGTAATGAATTTTATAAACGATTTCAGGAGTCAATTGTACCAAGATTACTCAATTTATACACGCAGGCTTATACCGAAAATAAACTACCAGAAACTCTAGCAGAATCAACAATAACGCTTATACCAAAAAAAGATAAAGATTTAGATGAACTGGGTTCTTATAGAGCTATTTCACTTCTAAATACTGATCAGAAAATTTTAGCAAAGATTCTAGCTAGAAGACTGAATATTAACAATTTAACAAATACGGATCAAACGGGATATATATCCAAAATACAATCATTTAATAATTTGAGAAGGATTTTCAATATAATGTACTCTCACAATGAGGACAATGAAGATATTTCAGTTGTTACGCTGGATGCAGAGAAGGCATTTGATCAGGTAGAATGGTAGTATTTATACAAGGTACTCCAAAAATTTAATACGGGAGAGAATTTTATTAGATGGGTTAAACTGCTTTACGATAAACCTACGGCAAGAATATTAACTAACAATATGCTATCTCCAAAATTTTACTTATCAAGAGGTAATAGGCAGGGTTGTGCCTTATCACCATTGCTATTTGCCCTTATGATAGAACCGCTGGCCGAAAAGATTAGAAATCACCCGAATATTCACGGATATAACACTAAGGACTCAAAGAATAAAATTTCATTATACGCTGATGATATTCTTTTATATATTACTAATACACAAACGAGTATACCCACCTTATTAACACTAATTGAGGAATTCGGCTCTTTTTCAGGTTATAGAATAAATTGGAACAAAAGCGAAATTATGTCTTTAAAACCACAGGATTCGAGACACTTACTAAAATTCCCCTTCAAAATTGCATCAGAAAAATTCAAGTATCGAGAGGAGGCGGAGCAACAAGCTGGAGTAGTCGCACTTTTTCCAAGCTCCCAATCTGTTAACCTTCAACTGTTATTACAGCTCAGCCGAAGTTTTAAAACTACCATAAATATTTAACACCATCGACAGCACTCCTCCACATCGTAAAGATGGCAGGCAGAAGAAAGAAAGAGGAGCAAAATATTGAAGACTCGTCGACCAGCACCATCACGGCTACGCTAGCAGCCTTGTTAACAGAGCACAAGGCATCGCTACTGGCAGAGTTTAACGCAGCGTTCACCAAGCTGGAAACAAAGCTGGACAATATCCAGACCACTATTCTAGATCAACAACAGCGTCTTTCGTCATTAGAGACATTTGCAGATACCACCAGCCAAGACATGCGAGCTATGGAGATAATGCTAACTACGGTCATCGAAGAGAACACCAAGTTTAAGTCTAAGCTTATCGACCTGGAAGGCAGGAGTCGCCGAAATAACGTAAGGATAGTCGGCCTCCCCGAGAACATCGAAGGCCCCCAAACAACAGCTTTTTTCTCTCAACTCCTGCTCGAGACACTTGGCGAACGCATACTGGAATCAGCCCCGGAGCTAGACCGAGCCCATCGCACGCTAGCAGCCAAACCAAGCCCTGGTGGGAAACCCAGAGCAGTTGTGGTTTGCTTCCATAGATTCCAGACCCGCGAGTTGGTGGTGCGTGAGGCTCGGAGGCAGAGGGGTAAGCTGAAGTACAAAGATATCCCGATTCACATTTTTGAAGATTACTGTCCCGAGATAGTTGAACAACGTTCTGCATATCGAGACGTCATGAAGGAGCTGTACAACCTGGGTCTCAAACCCTCCCTTCATTATCCGGCCAAGCTGTTCATCATGGCCGGGGAGGGAAAGAGGCGACGGTTAACATCTCCCGAGGATGCTCAGGCTTTCATTTCATCTTACCGTTGATGCAGACCGGGACCCACAGATGACTGACTCTGCTCGGTAAGTTTACATCCGAATGGCACAGGGATCCAGTTAATCTACGGTTACATTATGGGTTACATTATGGGCTAACTTTAGCTTGACTGCCCTTAGCAATTAGCCACTGCTAGCGCTCGGCCTTGCTGTTATATCAATGACTATGTCTTACCAACTTTTCCTTTTAATGTTTATGTGTAATCATACTTGAAAGGCTCTTCCCCTGTACATGCTATAAAATAGGGCTAAAGGGACCCACATTGTGGTTCGTGATTTGATCTCTGCCTTCTTGCTTTTAGCAGCTGGCCAGCATTTGAATGGTTTGTTTACACTAGTCTTAATAGCGGACTGTCTGGGGCTGATAAGAACTCATTATAGTCAAGGCTGCGTTACACCAATTAACTCTTACAGCGTTTTTGTTTAACAAAACTTAATTGATGTTCTTCTGCCCTGCGCCTTAATCCAAGAATCCAGTTTGCCACTTGTTAATCTCTCTAATGCTAACTCTTTCTTTATACCTTACCAACTTTAAGTTATACTATGTTATACCAAAGGAAGCTATTCCTGTTTCACTTATACGTTGGCTTACTTATTTAGTATCACTATTTTGTTAATTTTGTTAATTTGTCTTGTTGTATTATTACTATCATCACTACTATTATTACCATTAGTGTTAGCAATGTCATTGGTAGTACAACTACCAAGGCTATTATTTTAACTTTGTATCTATTCATTTAGGTTTACTTCACTTTATTTCTATTTCTATTTCTATTTTCTATTGTCCATTTCTCAAATTATTATTATCATTGTTATCATTATTATAGTTATATTCATTTTATGTTACTTTACTGATATTGAGCGACTTTGCTGCTTTGGGATGTGGAAATATTGGGAGTTAAGATCGGACTACTCCATGCGGATGCGAGGACAACGTACCTTGGTGCAATGGGCACTCAAGGTTCGGTTGGGACATTGGGGACCTCAGGTCCGGGGACTCAGGTTTGAAAGATGGTTAAGTGATATGTGTCACGACCGTTTGTTGTGTGTATACGTATGTATGTATTTTTTTTTGTGTTTTTTTTGTTTTCCCCTTTTACCACCCATACCTCCACTCTCAGCAGCTGGCTTCGATGCGCTCTTCCATTTCAATCTGAAGTATTACAGCGCTCTGCCCACTCGTTTGGGTATAGCTAAATATGGCCAATACAAACGGCACTCTTAGATTTGTTTCGTGGAACGTGAGGGGAGTGGGGGGTCCTACTAAGACTGATAAGATCTTGGCCCACTTGCAATACCTTAAGGGCGATATATTTTTTATTCAAGAGACACACCTTCGCAACAGAAAGGTAACACGGTTTAAGAGAGGCTGGATTAGCCACTTATTTCATTCAAAATTTAATTATAGGACTAGGGGTACTGCTATCCTGATTCGTAAAAACGTTATGTTCGAACCACAGAAAATGGTGGAAGACCCTGCTGGCCGCTTTGTCATGGTCTCTGGCAAACTGCAAGACACACCTGTCATATTGGCCAGTATTTACGGTCCCAACTGGGATGACAGCTCATTTGTAACCAAATTTTTTACATCTCTCCCAAACATTGAAAATTACCACATCATTGTGGGTGGAGATTTTAATCTGGTCCAAGACCCTATACTGGACAGATCTTCGAACAAAGCCTCCACTTTAACTAAATCAGGTAGGACTTTGCATGCTTTTACCAAACAACTTGGGCTCACTGACCCATGGAGATATACATTTCCCACGACTAAATTATTTTCATTTTTTTCCCACGTGCACCGTACCTATACCCGTATAGACTTCTTCCTCTTAGATAACAGACTGCTCTCCAAAATCAAATCCAGCGAGTATCATAGTATCGTGATATCAGATCACGCTGCGACTTCCCTCGATCTTCACTTTCGTAAACGAACTAACCCCTTTAAACAGTGGAGGTTCAACTCCTCATTACTAGCAGAGGCTCACTACAAGCAATTCCTGCACTCCCAAATCACCTTATATTTTGAGCTGAATGACTCGCCGGACATAGCAAGAGCTATACTCTGGGAAGCTTCAAAAGCTTATATTAGGGGCCAACTTATCTCTTTTGTCTCCAACCTGAAAAGAGCCGAGACGTCCCAAATGGCAGACCTGTTACGAAAAATAAAGGACATTGATGATAAATACGCATCTGACCCAGACCCTAATTTTTATAAAGAACGCTTTAGGTTACAAATAGACTTTGACCTCATGTCTACCAATAAAGCCAAGTTACGACTGCTTAAATCTAGGCAACACTTTTTTGAATCTGGGGATAAAGCTGGGAAGCTTTTGGCCCATCAGGCCAGAACCGAGGCGACTTCACGGCTAATTCCAGCCATTAGATCCAGCTTAGGGGAGACTCATACCGATCCTCTTAGAATTAATGAAGCATTTGCTAAATTTTACGCTGAGCTATACACTTCCGATTGTCCTCCCACTGCAGATGACATGTTCCGTAGTATGACGTTTCCCCGAATTGACGATGAAGCCACGAAAGTCTTGGGTGGTCCCATAACTGTCACTGAGGTCCAAGCAGCCATCACATCGCTGCAAAGCGGAAAGTCGCCCGGCCCTGACGGCTTCACTGTAGAATATTACAAAGCTTTCTCTGCTCTCCTCGCACCAGTCCTGAGAGATATGTACAATAAGGCGTTTTTACATCGCCGCCTACCGCCCAACTTGTCATTGGCTACTATCTCCCTAATTCTTAAAAAGGAGAAAGATCCTCTGCTTTGTAGTAGCTATAGACCAATTTCACTCTTGAATGTGGACCTCAAAATCCTCTCTAAAGTTCTTGCGCTCCGTCTTCAACAAGTGATGCCCTTTATTATCTCATTAGATCAAACAGGGTTTATGCCAGGCCGACAGTCCTCCCACAATACTAGGCGTCTCCTTAACATCATCCATTCACCAAGTAGTGAGGCCCCGGAGATAGTGGTCTCCCTCGACGCCGAAAAAGCTTTCGACAGGGTCGAGTGGAAGTACCTATACGAGGCGATGGACAGGTTTGGCCTCGGCAATAGTTTCATTCATTGGGTCAGTCTATTATACTCGTCCCCGGTGGCCTCAGTACAAACAAACGACACACTGTCGCCCCACTTCCCCCTTCGGAGAAGTACCAGGCAGGGTTGCCCGTTATCACCACTTCTGTTTGCTGTCGCGATAGAACCCTTGGCGGTCTGGTTACGCTCAGAGAAGGGCTTTAAAGGTATTACACGGTTTGACACAATTCATAAAGTCTCATTGTATGCGGATGACCTGCTCCTGTACATCTCAAATCCAGTCAGCTCTCTCCCTGTGATTATGAATATTTTAGAACGGTTTGGGGGTGTACTCTGGTTATAAACTTAACTACCAAAAAAGTGAATTATTACCGATTAACTCATTGGCTAAGCAGCTCCCTCGCTCTTTAACCTCATTCAAATGGGCGGAGGAAGGATTTCGCTACCTCGGCGTTTTTATCACAATACCTATATTTGATATGTTCCGCACAAACTTCCTGCCTCTGGCTGAGAAAGCTGAAAGAGACTTTGACCGCTGGTCAGTCTTACCGTTATCCCTCGCGGCCCTGATAAATCTGGTCAAGATGGTCGTCCTACCCAAATTCCTGTACCTTTTCCAGCATGTTCCTATATTTATCACTAAATCTTTTTTTGATAAATTAGAAAGGAGAATATCTAAATTTTTATGGGGTAGCAAACCGGCCAGAATTCGAAAGACGCTACTACAGTCTCCTAAGAGTGACGGCGGTTTGGCACTTCCTGACTTTAGGCAATACTACTGGGCTGCTAACTTGCAAAAAATCCTGTACTGGATGAATGATGATTGCGACCACCTACCGACCTGGGTACACATGGAAAAGGCGAGTTCACATCTCCCGTTGCGGTCTGTCCTATGCTCTCAACTCCCCCTTCCTATAACATCTGCGGGTGCAGGCCCAATTGCGTCCCTCTCGCTCAAGATATGGAGTCAATTTAGGAAAAACTTTGGTTTACAAGGCCCTTCCATCTTGACCCCACTGCTTAAAAATCACATCTTTAATCCTTCAAGTACAGACTCCGCATTCAAAACCTGGCATAGTAATGGCATCAGTAGTGTCAAAAACCTATACAAGGATGGTATTTTTTCGTCTTTTGCAGAGCTTTCGTACAACTATAGCCTCCCAAACTCCCACCTTTTTCGTTTTTTCCAGATTAGGAATTTTGTGAAGAAGATATTCCCCCATTTCCCAAATCGTCCCCCTGAAACCCTGACCGATTCCATCCTAGCTCTAGATCCCAACCGGAAGAAATGCATCTCTTTTTTGTACAACTTGTTAGGGTCGGTTATATTGAAACCTCATACCTCATTAAAAGCTGCTGGGAGGGCGAGCTGAATATAAAACTAACAGACCAGCAATGGGACTCTGCCTTGGATTTGATCCATTCTTCCTCCATATGTGCCCGTCATGGCCTAATCCAATGCAAAGTCCTTCACAAAGTCCACTACACAAACGCAAGATTATCTAGAATATACCCCGCTGTTAAAGACACCTGCAACAGATGCAATCAATCCCCTGCCAACCATAGTCATATGTTTTGGTCTTGCCCTAAGCTAGCAACCTTTTGGAGGAGTGCTTTCGACGTGCTAAGCAGAGCCTATGGCCAGACTATTCCTCCAAACCCACTGTCAGCTATTTTTGGTATTCCCCCCAACACCAACCTCTCTGTTGCGTTGAAGCGGGTCCTGGCTTTTACAACCCTGTTAGCCCGGAGACTGATTTTGCTTAACTGGAGACTTACCTGTCCCCCGACACACGCCCGCTGGATCAAGGAGGTGCTCTACAACTTAAAGCTTGAAAAACTTAGGTTCTCTCTCAAAGGCTCAACCAAGACATTCCTAGATACATGGAACCCTTTCCTGGAACTTGTTAACTCTCTTAACTTGTTTCCGGACTCGGAAGAGGACTGAGTGTCCTCTATCACAGCTCTGTCTTATTGCAGCTGCTATCCCCTCAACCCTCCCCCCCCCCCCTCCCTCCCCACAATGTATTTATGTATTTATTTATTTATTTATTTATTTATTTATTTTTTTCTCCTTTTTTTTTTTTTTTTTAATTAATTTTTTTAAATCGTATTTGTGTGGATGTGTACGTATGTGAGTGTTGTTTGTTCCCGGGTGGCGAGGGTGGGTAAGGGTAAGGGTTTTGAGGGTCGTTTACATACTGTTGTACAATTATGTCCTGATTATCACTGTCTGTTATCATTGTATGTATGCAAATTGCTGTTAAATTCAAAATTCAAATAAAAAGATTTAAACTAGAAAAATTCAAGTATCTGGGTATTCAAATTACGAGAAGACACAAATCATTATTTAGTGCCAATTTTATGCCACTATTAAATAAACTGAATGATATGATTAAATTTTGGAAAACACTCCCGCTCTCATTGACAGGTAGAATTAACGCTATAAAAATGACTTTCTTACCACAATTAATATATTTATTCCAAGCGATCCCAATATATATTCCAAAATACTTTTTCAAAAAACTAGATTCTACTATCACTAATTTTATATGGGATTACAGAGCACACAGAACTCAACGAAAGCATTTGTGTAAACCAAAAGAGGTTGGGGGTTCATCATTACGTAACTTTATGTATTACTACTGGGCAGTGCACATTAAGAACATAATGTACTGGTTGGATAGTTCCACTCAGCAGTTGGAGTGGATAAGAATGGAGAAAGAGGAGTGCTATCCGTACGATATAGGAACGATCTTGCTCTCACCGATAAAATTGAATAGTATAAAATATAAGAAGAATCCAATTATTCACAATACAATAAGAATTTGGAAACAAATAAAAGTATCCCTGAAATTAAATAATCTATCAGTACTAACCCCACTATTGAACAACCCCGCATTCAAACCATCTCTCATCGACAAAACATATCAACAATGGGATAGACTGGGGATTAAGAAAGTAGGAGATATGTATGAATTGGGCAAACTTATCATTTCAACATTTAAAATTAAAATTTAAACTGAAGGATAATGAAGCTGCAGCTGTAAGTATAAATACAGCGCGGGGTTTGCTTCTACAGAGGCCCGGGGAGCCGTTGGTGAGAGGAGGACTTACCTGCAGCTGTAAGTTACCCAAATCTGTAACGTTCCATCTCACTTCCAGAGAAGGATTCTGGTGGAAGCCTCTGATTGGTGGATCAGAGGAAGCAGCTGATTGGCTTGTATCCCGGGTAAGGCTTTATTGTATTCGGATAAAGGGGGAGAATGAAGGCCAGGGCAGTTTACTGTTCTGGATGTCAGATGTGGGAGGTCATGGAGTCTGAGTGCTCTCCAGACGTCCACATCTGCGCCAGGTGCGTCGAGATGGGGCTCCTAAGGGACCGCGTTAGGAACCTGGAGCAGCAACTCGATGACCTCTGTCTGCTCAGGGAGAGCGAGGAGGTCATAGAAAGGAGTTACAGGGAGGTGGTCACTCCAAGACCACGGGAGACAGAAAACTGGGTCACAGTTAGGAAGGGCAATGGGCAGAGGCAGGGACTGGTGAGTACCCCGGTGGCTGTACACCTTGAAAAGTACTCATGTTTGAGTAAGGGTGGGGGAGACAGCCTACCTGGGGGCAGCGACAGCGGCCGGGCCTCTGGCACAAAGACCGGTCCTGTTGCTCAGAAGGGTAAGGAAAAGAAGAGGAGGGCAATTGTAATAGGGGACTCTATAGTCAGGGGGTCGGATAGGCGATTCTGTGGACGCAGACAGGAGTCCCGGTTGGTAGTTTGCCTCCCTGGTGCCAGGGTCAGGGATGTGTCTGAACGTGTCCAAGAAATCCTGAAATGGGAGGGAGAGGAGCCTGAGGTTGTGGTGCATATAGGTACCAACGACATAGGTAAAAAAAGAGAAGAGGTCCTGAAAGAAGAATTTAGGGAGTTAGGTAGAGAGTTAAGGAGAAGGACTGGAAAGGTAACAATCTCAGGATTACTGCCTGTGCCACGCGACAGTGAGAGTAGGAATGGAGCGAGGTCGAGGATAAATGCGTGGATGAGAGACTGGTGCAGTGGGTATGGATTCAAGTTTCTGGATCATTGGGACCTCTTTTGGGGAAGGTGCGACCTGTACAGAAAGGACGGGTTGCACTTGAACTCAAGGGGGACCAATATCCTGGCGGGGAGATTTGCAAAGGCTACTGGGGAGACTTTAAACTAGTATGGTTGGAGGGAGGGACTCAAATTGGGAAAGCTAGCAGTCAGTGTGTGAAGCAGGGGGCAGAGAATGGTAGCACTCTGACCCAAAATGTAGGGGAGAGAGAAGAAAAAGAAAATAATCAGAGAACAAGAGAGGGTGGGTTTCTTAAATGTGTATATTTTAATGCTAGGAGCATTGTAAGAAAAGTGGATGAACTTAGAGCCTGGATTGACACCTGGAAGTATGATGTTGTGGCGATCAGTGAAACATGGTTGCAGGAGGGCTGTGATTGGAAACTAAATATTCCAGGATTTCATTGCTTCAGGTGTGATAGAATTGGAGGGGCAAGAGGTGGAGGTGTTGCATTGCTTATCAGGGAAGATATTACAGCAGTGCTTTGGCAGGATAGATTAGAGGGCTCGTCTAGGGAGGCTATTTGGGTGGAACTGAGAAATGGGAAAGGGGTAGCAACACTTATAGGGGTGTATTATAGACCGCCAAATGGGGAGCGAGAATTGGAAGAGCAAATATGTAAGGAGATTGCAGATATTAGTAGTAAGCACAAGGTAGTGATTGTGGGAGATTTCAATTTTCCACACATAGACTGGGAAACACATTCTGTAAATGGGCTGGATGGGTTGGAGTTTGTAAAATGTGTGCAGGATAGTTTTTTGCAACAATACATAGAAGTACCTACTAGAGAAGGGGCGGTACTGGACCTCCTGTTAGGAAATGAGATGGGTCAGGTGGCAGAGGTATGCGTTGGGGAACAGTTCGGGTCCAGTGATCACAATACCATTAGTTTCAATATAATTATGGAGAGGGACAAAACTGGACCTAGGGTTGAGATTTTTGATTGGAGAAAGGCTAACTTTGAGGAGATGCGAAAGGATTTAAAAGGAGTAAATTGGGACAGTTTGTTTTATGGGAAAGATGTGGAAGAGAAATGGAGTACATTTAAAGGTGAAATTTTAAGAGTACAGAATCTTTATGTCCCTGTTCGGTTGAAAGGAAATCGTAAAAATTGTAAAGAGCCATGGTTTTCAAGGGAAATTGGACACTTGGTTCGGAAAAAGAGGGAGATCTACAATAGTTATAGGCAGCATGGAGTAAATGAGGTGCTTGAGGAGTATAAAGAATGTAAAAAGAATCTTAAGAAAGAAATTAGAAAAGCTAAAAGAAGATATGAGGTTGCTTTGGCAAGTAAGGTAAAAGTAAATCCGAAGGGTTTCTACCGCTATATTAATAGCAAAAGGATAACGAGGGATAAAATTGGTCCATTAGAGAGTCAGAGTGGCCAACTATCTGCAGAGCCAAAAGAGATGGGGGAGATATTGAACAGTTTCTTTTCTTCGGTATTCACCAAGGAGAAGGATATTGAATTATGTGAGGTAAGGGAAACAAGTAGAGTAGCTATGGAAACTATGAGGATCAAAGAAGAGGAAGTACTGACACTTTTGAGAAATATAAAAGTGGATAAGTCTCCAGGTCCGGACAGGATATTCCCTAGGACATTGAGGGAGCTTAGTGTAAAAATAGCAGGGGCTATGGCAGAAATATTTCAAATGTCATTAGAAACGGGAATAGTGCCGGAGGATTGGCGTACTGCGCATGTTGTTCCATTGTTTAAAAAGGGGTCTAAGAGTAAACCTAGCAATTATAGACCTGTTAGTTTGACGTCAGTGGTGGGCAAATTAATGGAAAGAATACTTAGAGATAATATATATAAGCATCTGGATAAACAGGGTCTGATTAGGAACAGTCAACATGGATTTGTGCCTGTAAGGTCATGTTTAACTAATCTTCTTGAATTTTTTGAAGATGTTACTCGGGAAATTGATGAGGGCAAAGCAGTGGATGTTGTGTATATGGACTTCAGTAAGGCCTTTGACAAGGTTCCTCATGGAAGGTTGGTTAAGAAGGTTCAATGGTTGGGTATTAATGGTGGAGTAGCAAGATGGATTCAACAGTGGCTGAATGGGAGATGCCAGAGAGTAATGGTGGATGGTTGTTTGTCAGGTTGGAGGCCAGTGACGAGTGGGGTGCCACAGGGATCTGTGTTGGGTCCACTGTTGTTTGTCATGTACATTAATGATCTGGACGATGGTGTGGTAAATTGGATTAGTAAGTATGCAGATGATACTAAGATAGGTGGGGTTGCGGGTAATGAAGTAGAGTTTCAAAGCCTACAGAGAGATTTATGCCAGTTGGAAGAGTGGGCTGAAAGATGGCAGATGGAGTTTAATGCTGATAAGTGTGAGGTGCTACATCTTGGCAGGACAAATCAAAATAGGACGTACATGGTAAATGGTAGGGAATTGAAGAATGTAGGTGAACAGAGGGATCTGGGAATAACTGTGCACAGTTCCATGAAAGTGGAATCTCATGTAGATAGGGTGGTAAAGAAAGCTTTTGGTGTGCTGGCCTTTATAAATCAGAGCATTGAGTATAGAAGTTGGGATGTAATGTTAAAATTGTACAAGGCATTGGTGAGGCCAATTCTGGAGTATGGTGTACAATTTTGGTCGCCTAATTATAGGAAGGATGTCAACAAAATAGAGAGAGTACAGAGGAGATTTACTAGAATGTTGCCTGGGTTTCAGCAACTAAGTTACAGAGAAAGGTTGAACAAGTTAGGGCTTTATTCTTTGGAGCGCAGAAGGTTAAGGGGGGACTTGATAGAGGTTTTTAAAATGATGAGAGGGATAGACAGAGTTGACGTGGAAAAGCTTTTCCCACTGAGAGTAGGGAAGATTCAAACAAGGGGACATGACTTGAGAATTAAAGGACTGAAGTTTAGGGGTAACATGAGGGGGAACTTCTTTACTCAGAGAGTGGTAGCTGTGTGGAATGAGCTTCCAGTGAAGGTGGTGGAGGCAGGTTCGTTTTTATCATTTAAAAATAAATTGGATAGTTATATGGATGGGAAAGGAATGGAGGGTTATGGTCTGAGCGCAGGTATATGGGACTAGGGGAGATTATGTGTTCGGCACGGACTAGAGGGGTCGAGATGGCCTGTTTCCGTGCTGTAATTGTTATATGGTTATATTATATGGTTATAATCAATATTTTAAATATATACAGATATGTGACTTTATGAAGAAATATACATAGATTTCAAACTATATTTTTAGACCCTTTAGAAGAAGCAATGAATATTAAGGCTGATTCACAAAAACTAATATCATACTTTTATAATAATATATTAAATAGAGAATTACCCTCAACAGAAGCACTAAGAGAAGATTGGGAACATGAGCTAATGATAAAGATCTCGAAGGATAGATGGGAAAAGTATCTGATGAACACACATAATTGTTCCATTAATGCAAGACATAATTTAATTCAATTCAACTTATTACATAGACTATATTATTCAAAAACGAGGTTGAATAAATTTTACCCAAACGTCTCTCCCAGATGCGATAAATGTTTGTTTCAAAACGCTAATATAACATTCATTTGTAGGATGTACAAAGTTGAATAAATTTTGGAGCGATATATTTGATATATTTACAAAGCTTTTCAAGTCAAGAATAGAACCTAAAACGGAATGGATTATATTTGGAATAATAGTAGAAGATATCAATTTAAATAAAGACCAAAACTTTTTTTTAATTATGGGTTAATAATTGGAAAGAAATTGATACTTAAATTTTGGAAAAATACAGCTATACCAACTGTTAAAATGTGGATTAGGAATATGATGGACATAGCACGCCTTGAAGAAATGAGACTCCGATTAATAGATAAATATGACCAATTCTTAAGGAGTTGGTCTCCTTTCATCGACTTTTTGGAATCATGTGATGCAGCGGTACCGTAAAGATTGCTGATTTCAGTTCATGCCGTGGATAGATCTACATCTCCGAATAAAGATTTGAAAATTTCTCTTTTAAGGGGCCTTCTCTCCTATTTCTACTTTCCACTTTTTCTTTTTTTTATATACACACTTCACGTTTTTCTATTCTCTACCATCTATTTTTCCTCTTTTTCCCCTTTCCATTGTTTTCTTTTTCTTGTCTTGCTTACTTCCTTTTCAAAACATAAAACTAGAGGTTGTACATAGAATGGATTATGGTATGACATAGTTGGCACCTGAAATCAGGTTCCACTGTATTGTTTTGTACTGTATTAACTTCTAATAAAATAAACAAAACAAAAAAAACAAAAAAACAAAAAAAAAAGAAACAGGCCCTTTGGCCCACTGAGTCTGCACCGACCAGCAATCGCCCATTCACGCACTAGTTTAGTTTAGAGATACTGTGCGGAAACAGGCCCTTCGGCCCACGCCAATCAGCAATCGCCCCTACACTAACACTGTCCGACACACATTAGGGATATTTTTCACAGGTAGGACAGGGTGATCAAGATGGCTTTTGGCACTGGCCTTCATCAGTCATAGAGTATTGAGTATAGAGGTTGGGAGGTCATGTTGCAGTTGTACAAGACGTTGGTGAGGGCGCATTTAGAGTATTGTGTTCAGTTCTGGGCACCGTGTTATAGGAAAGATGTTGTCCAGCTGGAAAGGGTTCAGAGAAGATTTACGGGGATGTTGCCAGGACTAGAGGGGCCTGAGCTACATGGAGAGGTTGGGGCAGGCAAGGACTCTATTCTTTGGAGCACTGGAGGATGAGGGGTGATCTTATAGAGGTGTATAAAATAATGAGAGGAATAGATCGGGTAGACGCACAGAGTCTCTTGCCCAGAGTAGGGGAACCGAGGACCAGAGGACATAGGTTTAAGGTGATGGGGGAAAAGATTTAATAGGAACCTGAGGGGCACCTTTTCCACTGTATATAGAACGAGCTGCCGGAGAAAGTAGTTGAGGCTGGGACTATCGCAACGTTTAAGAGACACTAAACAGGTATATGGATAGGACAGGTTCGGAGGGATGTGGGCCAAACGCGGGCAGGTGGGACTAGTGTAGATGTGGCATGTTGGTTGGCATGGGCAAGTTGGGCTGAAGGGCCTATTTCTGCACTGGGTGACTCTGTGTGTGTGTGTGTGTGTCTCTCTCTCTCTCCCCCCTCTCTCTCTCCTTCTCGCTTTCTCTCTCTCTCTCCCTCCCTTTCCCCTCTCTCTCATCCTCCCTCCGTTTCCCCTCTCTCACCCTCCCCTTCTGCTCTCTCTCTCTTGCCCTCCCCTTCCCCTCTCTCTCTCTCCCTCCCCTCCCTGTCTCTCTCTATTCTCTCTACCTCTCTAACACTTTCCACCTCTATCTATCTATCTATCTATCTATCTATCTATCTATCTATCTATCTATCTATCTATCTATCTATCTATCTATCCATCTATCTATCTATCTATCTATCTATCTATCTATCTATCTCTATCTCCCTCTCTTTCCCCCTCTATCTATATCTCTCTCTCTTTTTCTCTCTCTATCTCTCTCCATCTCTCTTTATCTCTATCTCCCTCTCTCTATCTTTATTATCTCTCTATCTTACTCTATCTCTCTCTCTCTATCACCTGCTCTCTCTCCCTCTATCTCTCTCTCTGTCTCACTCTATCTCTCTCTCTTTCTCACTATCGCTCTCTCTCTAATTCTCTCCCCTCTATCTGTTTCTCTCTCAATCTCTCCCTATCTCTCTCACCCCCTCTCTCTCTCTTTCTATCTCTCTCTCACTCCCTCTCTGTCTCTCTCACCCCCTCTCTATCTCTCTCACCCCCTCTCTGTCTCTCTCACGCCTCTCTATCTCTATCTCATTCCCTCTCTGTCTCTCTCACCCCCTCTCTCTCTCTCTTTCTATCTCTCTCTCACCCCCCTCTCTCTCTCTCTTTCTATCTCTCTCTCACCCCCTCTCTCTCTTTCTATCTCTCTCTCACCCCCTCTCTGTCTCTCTCTGTCTCTATCTCTCTCACTCCCTCTGTGTGTGTGTCTCTCTCTCTCCCTGGCAACCGTTGCCTGGGCGACTCCGATTGGCGGTGGGCGTTGTCTGTCCGAGGGCCGGGGACGCGGCTCTGATTGGTCACAAGAAGGAGGCGTTACCTGGTCCTTTGTGACGTCCGGGGAGCGGGACCGCTCCCGTTGGCCGCTGGCACTGCCCGTCAGTGGGGAGGGGGCGGGTCCTGGTGGCGGTCACCGGTCACGTGAGTCGGGCCGACAGGACAGGACGAGGCCTCCGCTCATCGCCGCAGCTCAGGTGGGAACATTCGCCGCCGCCGCTCGGCCCCGTGTCCATTCCCCACACCCTCCCCTCCCCCTTTCCCGAAGGAGACCCTGCGGCCGCCGACCCGAGGAACTGGAGCCCGAGACGGGCGGGGTAGTGGGGCGTGAATGAGTCAGGTCTGGGCGCCCTCTCGTCCTCCGACTGTAGCGCCACCTCGCGGCGGGAGGCCGCGCTGCAGCGTCTCTGTTCTGGACCTGGATGTCATAGAAACATAGAAAATAGGTGCAGGAGTAGAGGCCATTCGGCCCTTCGAGCCTGCACCGCCATTCAATATGATCATGGCTGATCATCCAACTCAGTATCCTCCCTGCTCCTATACTCATGTGCTGAAAAGATCCAGATAGAGCATCACTCAACACTATGAGTGATGGCGCAATGGGCTAAGTGTTCGGCTGGCAACCGGAAGGTAGCCGGTTCGAATCCCGCTTGGAGTGCATACTGTCGTTGTGTCCTTGGGCAAGACACTTCACCCACCTTTGCCTGTGTGTGAATGTGTGAATGTGTGTGAGTGATTGGTGGTGGTCGGAGGGGCCGTAGGCGCAGATTGGCAGCCACGCTTCCGTCAGTCTGCCCCAGGGCAGCTGTGGCTACAGAAGTAGCTTACCACCACCGAGTGTGACTGAGGAGTGAATGAATAATGCGATGTAAAGCGCCTTGAGTATTAGAAAGGCGCTATATAAATCCCATCCATTATTATTATTATTATGATGGTGGTGGACGTGCTACTCGAGATGGAGATACTTTTGGAGATGCATCTTGGTAGGAAGATTGTTCCCGATGCTGGGGAAGTCCAGAACAAGGGGTCACAGTTTAAGGATAAGGGGGAAATCTTTTAGGACCGAGATGAGATAAACATTTTTCACACAGAGAGTGGTGAATCTGTGGAATTCTCTGCAAGGTAGTTGAGGCCAGTTCATTGGCTATATTTAAGAGGGAGCTAGATGTGGCCCTTGTGGCTAAACAGGGCTCTCGCTTAACTTTTTTTCACTGTTGCCAGACGGGCAACCTTGGCAGCTTTTTAGGTTGCCAAATGACAGTTTAGGTGGTCATTTAAGATGGTTTGCATGACGCGTGCGATAATGTGCTCGGACGAAGCGCGTAGTTACCAGTTGGAATTATGCTCAATGAAGCATTCACATATTATTTCTGCTTCAAATAAAGTCACAAACTAAACATTCACCAATCAAGACATGATATATCCCACAATGACATGCAGCAAAATTATAATACGGTATCTCAACTCTTTTTACACATTGCAGTTAATGCAATTTCTATTAGTTCTTTCAGTTCCAGAGTACTTAAGGAAGTAGCCCCAGAAATAGTGGAGGCATTAGTGATAATTTTTCAAAACTCTTTAGATTCTGGAGTAGTTCCTTAGGATTGGAGGGTAGCTAATGTAACCCCACTTTTTAAAAAGGGAGGGAGAAAGAAAACGGGGAATTACAGACCAGTTAGTCTAACGTCGGTAGTGGGGAAACTGCTAGAATCAGTTATTAAAGATGGGATAGCAGCACATTTGGAAAGTGGTAAAATCATTGGACAAAGTCAGCATGGATTTATGAAAGGTAAATCATGTCTGACGAATCTTATAGAATTTTTCGAGGATGTAACTAGTAGATTGGATAAGGGAGAACCAGTGGATGTGTTATATCTGGACTTTCAGAAGGCTTTCGACAAGGTCCCACATAAGAGATTAGTATACAAACTTAAAGCACACGGTATTGGGGGTTCAGTATTGATGTGGATAGAGAACTGGCTCACAGACAGGAAGCAAAGAGTAGGAGTAAATGGGTCCTTTTCACAATGGCAGGCAGTGACTAGTAGGGTACCGCAAGGCTCAGTGCTGGGACCCCAGCTATTTACGATATATATTAATGATTTGGACGAGGGAATTGAATGCAACATCTCAAAGTTTGCGGATGACACGAAGCTGGGGGGCAGTGTTAGCTGTGAGGAGGATGCTAGGAGGCTGCAAGGTGACTTGGATAGGCTAGGTGAGTGGGCAAATGCATGGCAGATGCAGTATAATGTGGATAAATGTGAGGTTATCCACTTTGGTGGCAAAAACAGGAAAGTAGACTATTATCTGAATGGTGGCCGATTAGGAAAGAGGGAGATGCAACGAGACCTGGGTGTCATGGTACACCAGTCATTAAAAGTAGGCATGCAGGTGCAGCAGGCAGTGAAGAAGGCGAATGGTATGTTAGCATTCATAGCAAAAGGATTTCAGTATAGGAGCAGGGAGGTTCTACTGCAGTTGTACAGGGTCTTGGTGAGACCACACCTGGAGTATTGCGTACAGTTTTGGTCTCCTAATCTGAGGCAAGACATTCTTGCCATAGAGGGAGTACAGAGAAGGTTCACCAGACTGATTCCTGGAATGTCAGGACTTTCATATGAAGAAAGACTGGATAGACTCGGCTTGTACTCGCTAGAATTTAGAAGATTGAGGGGGGATCTTATATAAACTTTCAAAATTGTTAAGAGGTTGGACAGGCTAGATGCAGGAAGATTGTTTCCGATGTTGGGGAAGTCCAGAACAAGGGGTCACAGTTTAAGGATAAGGGGCAAATCATTTAGGACCGAGATGAGGAAAACATTTTTCACACAGAGTGATGAATTTCTGGAATCTCTGCCACAGAGGTAGTTGAGGCCAGTTCGTTGGCTATATTTAAGAGGGAGTTAGATGTGGCCCTTGTGGCTAAAGGGATCAGGGGGTATGTAGAGAAGGCAGGTACAAGATACTGAGTTGGATGATCAGCCTTGATCATATTGAATGATGGTGCAGGCTCGAAGGGCCGAATGGCCTACTCCTGCACCTATTTTCTATGTTTCTATGTTTCCACTTCCAAACAAAAATGTAATTGGATTATTCAGCGTGGCGGAGGTATGCGCTGAGGAGCACTTCGGGTCCAGTGATCACAATACCATTAGTATCAATATAATTATGGAGAGGGTCAGAACTGGACCTAGGGTTGAGATTTTTGATTGGAGAAAGGCTAACTTTGATGAGATGCGTAAGTATATAAAAGGAGTGAATTGGGACATTTTGTTTTATGGGAAGGATGTAGAAGAGAAATGGAGAACATTTAAAGGTGACATTTTAAGAATACAGAATCTTCATGTCCCTGTTCGGTTGAAAGGAAATAATAAAAATTGGAAAGAGCCATGGTTTTCAAGGGATATTGGACGCATGGTTCGGAAAAAGAGAGAGATCTACAATAATTATAGGCAGCATGGAGTAAATGAGGTGCTTGAGGAGTATAAAGAATGTAAAAAGAATCTTAAGAAATAAATTAGAAAAGCTAAAAGAAGATATGAGGTTGCTTTGGCAAGTAAGGTGAAAGTAAATCCAAAGGGTTTCTACAGCTATATTATGCTTTTTTTGTTGATGGGGTGAGAAAACGAAAATCTTTGAGGCTAGGCGAATATCCATGGGTCAGGCAAACAAGATTAAATTGGACAAATTGCATCCCACTTCAAATGAAATAAATTGGCTTGTTTAACTGTTGCTTATTCTTCCACATAATAATAATAATAATAATAATAATAATAATAATAATAATAATAATCATAATAATAATAATAATAATAATAATAATAATAATAATAATAATAATAATAATAATAAACACTTTATTGATCCCCTCAGGGAAATTCAGATGTCCAGTAGCTCCCAACCAACAAACCCACAGATTCAAAACGAACGCAGACAGAAAATACATAGAATACAATGTGGACACTACCTGAGAGCAATAAATACTTAAAAAGACCAATAATTAACAGTTAAAAATTAATAATTGCAAAATGCATCCCCCTACAGCCTAGCGGTCCGAATTATAAAATCTAATGGCTGCAAGGGTGAAGGATCTCCTGAACCGCTCCGTTCTACAGGGCAGGGAGAGGAGCCGGTTGTTGTTCCGAGTGCTCTTTTGACTCTCCAGAATTACATGGAGGGGTGTCCGGGGTTTTTCAGGATGACCTGCACCTTGTGCCTCATACGCCTCTCAAGCACCTCCATCCCAGAGTCTACTCTCCCCTCCAGCACTGAGCTAGCTCGTTTAACCAGTTTGACCAGCTTCATATTGTTTTTTGCACTAATGCTGTTGCCCCAGCAGACAACAGCGTAGAAAATAACGCTTGCAACCACTGTGTTGTAAAACATGTGCAGCATATCCTTACACACATTGATGGATTTGAGCCTTCTGAGGAAAAAGAGTCTGCTCTGGCCTTTTTTGTAGAGGGAGTCAGAGTTGACAGACCAGACCAGACATGAACTTGTGTACAGCAACTACAGACTCCTTTTAATTTAAAATTCTTTTAAAATAGGGTTGTCAAGGCTTCACTTGTAAACCCAACTTTTTGCATCTTTTAACCATGTATTGAAGACTCAAACATCTCTGTCAAATTGGTTATCAAAATTACCGAGTGCTCTTGGGAACATTTTCATTATAATTCTACACTTTTCCCTCAAATTCTTTTGTTTTAAAAAGGGTTCAGCTTGTGAACTTTAAACAGCCTTTTTATTTTAAATATCCTTCGCAGACTCGATGGGCTGAAGGGCCTGTTTCCACTCTGCATCTCTAAAACTAAAACTAAACTCACGCACGGCTTGTTGTGGGAATTACAGAGACATGGCTGCAAGAGGGCCAGGGATGGGAACTGAATATTCAAGAGTATACATCCTATCGAATAGACAGACAGGTGGGCAGAGGGGGTGGGGTAACTCTATAGGTGCGGAATGAAATTCAGTCCCTTGAAAGGGGTGACATTGAAACAGGAGATGTGGAGTCAGTATGGATAGAACTAAGGAATTGTAAGGGTAAAAATACCCGAATGGAACTAATAGACAGGCTCCAAACAGTGGCCTGAAAAGTTGATTCAGGAGTTAAAATTGGCATGTAGTAAAGGTAATGCTACGGTTGTTAGAAACGGGAATAGTGCCCGAGGATTGGCGTACTGCGCATGTTGTTCCATTGTTTAAAAAGGGTTCTAAGAGTAATCCTAGCAATTATAGACCTGTTAGTTTGACTTCAGTGGTGGGCAAATTAATGGAAAGGATACTTAGAGATAATATATATAAGCATCTGGATAAACAGGGTCTGATTAGGAACAGTCAACATGGATTTGTGCCTGGAAGGTGATGTTTGACTAATCTTCTTGAATTTCTGAAGAGGTTACTAGGGAAATTGATGGTAAAACAGTGGGTGTTGTCTATATGCACTTTAGTAAGGCCTTTGACAAGGTTCCTCATGGTAGGTTGGTTAAGAAGGTTCAATTGGTGGGTATTAATGCTGGAGTAGCAAGATGGATTCAACAGTGGCTGAATGGGAGATGCCAGAGAGTAATGGTGGATGGCTGTTTATCAGGTTGGAGGCCGGTGACTAGTGGGGTGCCTCAGGGATCTGTGTTGGGTCCACTGTTGTTTGTCATGTACATCAATGATCTGGATGATGGTGTGGTAAATTGGATTAGTAAGTATGCAGATGATACTAAGATAGGTGGTGTTGTGGATAATGAAGTAGATTTCCAAAGTCTAGAGAGAGATTTAGGCCATTTGGAAGAATGGGCTGAAAGATGGCAGATGGAGTTTAATGCTGATAAGTGTGAGGTGCTACATCTTGGCAGGACAAAACAAAATAGGACGTACAAGGTAAATGGTAGCGAATTGAGGAATGCAGTTGAACAGAAGGATCTAGGAATAACTGTGCATAGTTCCCTGAAGGTGGAATCTCATGTAGATAGGGTGGTAAAGAAAGCTTTTGGTGTGCTAGCCTTTATAAATCAGAGCATTGAGTATAGAAGTTGGGATGTAATGTTAAAATTGTACAAGGCATTGGTGAGACCAATTCTGGAGTATGGTGTACAATTTTGGTCGCCCAATTATAGGAAGGATGCCAACAAAATAGAGAGAATACAGAGGAGATTTACTAGAATGTTGCCTGGGTTTCAGCAACTAAGTTACAGAGAAAGGTTGAATAAGTTAGGTCTTTATTCTTTGGAGCGCAGAAGGTTAAGGGGGGACTTGATAGAGGTCTTTAAAATGATGAGAGGGATAGACAGAGTTGACATGTATAAGCTTTTCCCATTGAGAGTAGGGAAGATTCAAACAAGAGGACATGACTTCAGAATTAAGGAACAGACGTTTAGGGGTAACATGAGGGGGAACTTCTTTACTCAGAGAGTGGTAGCTGTGTGCAATGAGCTTCCAGTGGAAGTGGTGGAGGCAGGTTCGATTTTATAATTTAAAAATAAATTGGATAGGTATATGGATGGGAAAGAAATGGAGGGTTATGATCTGAGTGCAGGTAGATGGGACTAGGGGAAAATAAGTGTTCGGCACGGACTTGTAGGGCCGAGATGGCCTGTTTCCGTGCTGTAATTGTTATATGGTTATATATGGTTATATGGTATGATCAACCTGTGTCAATAAATCCTGGACCATGGTAAAATATATGCGTACATATAGTTGTGAATGTTGCTCATTAAATAACTACAGTACTGATACTCCATAATAAGAGCATTGATTTGCCGTTAAAATGACTTCTGTAATAACGTGGCAACGGTAGCAGTGACAATCGAACACTGCGGTTTTAATGTTTCACGTGTTCACAATTTAATTAATCCATCTTTATGGATTAAAACAAATAATAACATTGGGAATTAAAACACATTTGGTTGCATTCCGTTATCAAACATAGTCAATATTCGCTCTGAAGACATTTCCAGGAAAATAGGGTCAGGGAAGGGTGTGTGTGAATCAGTGCGGTTTGGATAGATGGCGGGGGGGGGGAGGTTAAATGGCAGTCGGTGTAGAATGGATGGATTGAGGCAGGTGAATTAGTACGTGTTGGTTGGAGAGCACAGGGGATGTCACTGGTGTTGAATGGGGGGGTTCAGTACGGGATGGATGGGGTAGACAAAAGTGCTGGAGAAACTCAGCAGGTGAGGCAGCATCTATGGAGCGAAGGAAATAGGCAACGTTTCGGGTCGAGACCCTTCTCCCCATTCTTCATGAAGATGGAGCCGCTTTCGCAGCCGCTGCTGCCGCTGTGCGGGGCCCGTCATTTGCTCCGACACTTCGTCATGACGCACCTAGTATCTTTCCCACGCATTACAGCCGTCACCGCCGACACAAAAAGTTGCGTTCCTTTTCTCCAGATATGCTGCCTGACCCGCGGAGTTACTCCAGTTTTTTGTGTCTATCTTCGGTACAATCCAGTATCTGGTTGCCAAGCCGGGCAAAATGACTCGGTGTTTAGTTGCCCGGCGGCGCTTTGAGTGGCCAATGGCACCCGGGCAACCGTTAATTTCGAGCCCTGCCAAAGGTATCAGGGGGTATAGGGAGGGTTCACGGCAGTCGGGTCACGACCCATGATCCGTACTGTTGCTACGCTACTCCAAATGGATTTACGCGATGAACTGCAGGTAGGCACTTACCATTGTTTCCAGCGTAGCGGGCCCGTTAAAACCCACTGAAATTGTCGATTTTTGTGCTGTAAATAATTATGGAAATCAGGATAAGCGTGTGAGACATTTAGCCTACTTCAGAATTCCAAAAGTGAGGAGAAATGACGGTAGATAGAAGCGAGAGCTGAAGGGACAACAACAGCCAGAGTGCTTGGCGAACATTGGCCGTTTGCTCACTGCATTTCATCAACTAAGGTGTTTTTTCTTGATTCCTTTGGCATCTAAAAAGTTTCAGAAGTGATCAATCTGGCTGTAATTTTTTTAAATCGCCCATGGTTCCCAAGTGGGTTTTTACATACAAAATGAAAACGCATCTGAAGAATAATTTACAGCCAGATTTATCACTTCTGAGAATTTTTAGATTCCAAAGGAATCAAGAAAAAACACAAATAATGCCTTACTTGATGAAATGCAGTGAGCAAACACGATAATTCTCAATATTTTCAATTCTGATATCTGCACAGCCAATGTTTACCAAGCACTTTAGCTGCTGTTGTCCCTTCAGTTCTCGCTTTTCTATACCTTCATTTCGCTTCACTTTTGGAATTCTAAAGTTGGGTACATGTCTCTCACACTTACCCCGACTCCCACACTTTTTATCAGCGCAAATATTCAACATTTTGGCGGTTTTTAACAGGTAGGAAAGTACGTGTTTCTTGCATTAATAACATATACCGGAAGTGACGGATGTCCTCCAGATGGATTTAGCGGCTCTGTGCGTCAAGCCCTATGACCCAGTGACCTTACGTGCAACCCCCCTATGGAGAGAAGGCAGGTACAGGATACAGAGTTGGATGGCGGTGCAGGCTCGAAGGGCCGAATGGCCTACTCCTGCACCTATTTTCTATGTTTCTATGTATGTGTTAATGTTTTGGAGATTTCTGATCAGGCTGGTAGGGTATTCCAATCCCTGTTGTCTTGAGGAAAAACTAGTTAGAAAGTGCTAATGAAGTATAGCAATGTTACAACATTTTGAGATTTTTAAAATCATGTCTGCAATTTATCTAATTAGATAAAGCATAATAAGAAGTTTAATTTGACGCCTAATTCACTTTTATATCTTCAGTATTAAAAAGGTTATGGCCATTTTCATTCTCGGAAATTAGCATCTTGTTCCCTATTGCTTTTCCATTGACTTTACACAAAAGCTGTGATCGAGGTCAGTTAAAAGCCCATAACTTTCTTAAAAATTAAGAGAACTGAATGAAAATTTCAGTTATTATAGATTGAAGCATTCTGAAACAAATATAAAACATCTTACTTGGATGACCTGAAATTAAAGCACATAATTAGTTAATTATCTAATTGGAGTTTTTTTTTTTTTTTATTATATTTTATTTTATTAGAAGTAAGTACAATCCTATGGCACCAAAGTGCCTAATATATATTTGCATAATATATTTTATGTACAGCTTCTTATTTTTTTTTGCTATATTAATGAAAGATTAGAATAAGAAAAAGAAATTAGATAGTAAAGGATAGAAAAGCGTGAGATATATAGTGTGTGAAGAAAAAGAAGAAAGACGAATGAGTGAAGAAAGTTGAGGAAAAGAAAATAGAAAAAAGAGAATAAGACATAAAGGAAAAAAAAAAAAAGGAGATAATTGTTTATAATCTTGACCAACCCTCGTCTAATCTAATTGTAGTTAATTTCAAAATTGACCGTTGTGACGGAAATAGTAATAAACACCCAGACAACCTTCAAAATTCAAAAATGTGATATTCTCAAGATCAGAACTTTAATATTATTGTATTATATGCTGTAAGTCAGTAACAGATAGGTAAATAAATTACAATTTCTAGCAATAGACCAAGTCTTTATGGAGAAGATCAGTTGCTAGCTGGTACATTGTCATATCATTATCAGTCGCATCAGTATTAACTTTATTGTCATTTCACTGAGTGCTTACATACACAGAAGAAACAAAAAATTGTTTCTCATCGGTTCCTGTCCGTGCAATTAATAAAAACAGAATAAATACATACAACTTTAAAATTAACATATCTAAAATAGACCTAAAATTGAACTAAAATCAGACATTCAGACCGAACATCATCATACTCCTCAGATTGTAACCAATAAGCAACTCTGTACACCTTGTTTTTCCTCAACTTTTTAATTTTGGCATTGTAAACTGCATCTTCTTCAAACTACACATGACATGCCTTTCTGCCCACTACTTTCCCATTAACACTGTCCTGTAGATTCAATTTCTTAAGAAAAGGATAATTTTTTTAAATAGCCTAAGTATCCAAATAACAAACTAATCCCATTCACACAAGAATTCACAATATAACATGATTTTTAAATCTCGCTGTCATGAATTTATATCCCAGATGGAAGGAATTTAATGTTTAATTCCCATAAATTAATCTAGAAACATCCACCAAAAATATTATCAAATGATTGTTTTTTGCACAATACATGTGACTCAAACTGTTGTGAATATTTAGTTTAAAAATAATGATCATGGAGAGAGAGAGAGAATAACATAAAATATAGACAATTTAGACGGCTTATTTCCCCCCAAAAAATGGCATTTTAATCATCTTGCTTCTGGAACGTGATCGATTGAGACGTTGCATTTGCGGTGAATTTGAACCCCATATCGGCAGGAAAAACACTGCCGGTTCGTATGGGGCCCAAATCACATTTTCGCTTATAGAGGATTGATTAAAGTCATCCCAAGAAGCAAGTTTATATGTAAAATAAACGACTTATAACTGTGTTTTGTCCCGTACTTGAGATCCGTCACGTTGTAGGCGTTGAGGGCATTTGAAGTCACTTTTCATTTTAATCCAAATATTAAATTATCCAGCGATTTATTTTTATTTATTCATTTATTTTTTTAATATATAGCGAACAGGAGGCGGATCGATTTTTGTGCAGCAGCTGGCAGCCCGAAGAAATCCGCCTCCGACAGGCAGGGGAAAACGACATTTTAATCCCGCCCCCCCTCAAAGGCACCAAAGTCGTGACAGAACAGTGGCAGAACTGCAGCGCCGCTGAAGGTAAGTTTTGTAACATCGCTATGAAGTGCTGTATAGAATGAAATAATTTCCAGGTTGGTAGCTTCTGGTTTACATGCCCATGGGTGCTTGGATTAACTGGATGTGGTTCTCCATCTTTAAATCAATAGTGGTATTCTTGATCTTGGGAAATGTCAGTCTGATGAACTTGCGATGAGTTGTAGGTGGATGAAATTTAAGGTCCTTTATCATGCTGGAGACTGAGCTCTGCCACTTGTAGTTGTTAGATATGAACCTTCGTCTGTTTTGCACTGCCTGGATCTTATTGATGTTCCCTTGAGTGAAAGGATCCCACACGGAGCAGCAATATTCAACATGTGGACTTACAAGGCTTTTTGCCACCTTCCAACGTGATCCCACCCACCACTTGCCACATCTTCCCATATCCACCACTGCCTGCTTTCTGCAGAGACCGATCCCTCCGTAACTCCCTATTCATCCCTTCCCACCTGAACCACCCCTCCGGACACTTTCCCTTGCAACCGCAAGATATGCAACACTTGTCGCTTTACCTCCCCCCTTGACTCCATTCATGGACCCAAACAGCCTTTCCAGGTGCGGCAGAGGTTCACCTGCACCTCCTCCAACCTCATCTATTGCATCCCTTGCTCTAGATGTCAGCTGCTCTACATCGGTGAGACCAAGCCTATCGCTTCGCCGAACACCTCCACTCGGTTTGCAACAAACTACCTGATCTCCCGGTGGCTCAGCACTTCAACTCCCCCTCCCATTCCGAATCTTATATTTCGCTTGGGCAGTTTGCACCCCAGCGGTATGAACATTGACTTCGCTAATTTCAGATAGTCCCTACTTTCTCCTCCCCATCTCAGCTCTCCCTCAGCCCACTGGCTCCTCCTCTTCCTTTCTTCTTCCCGCCCCCCACCCTCACATCAGTCTGAAGAAGGGTTTCGACCCGAAACGTTGCCTATTTCCTTCGCTCCATAGATGCAGCCTCGCCCGCTGAGTTTCACCAGCATTTTTGTCTACCAAGGCTTTTATATGCTCGGATCTTAACTGCTTTGGGTGCATTTTGCAGATTGCGACATAGAAAGCCAATGACACTGCTGGCTTTAGCTGTTGCCCCTTCCACATATAATAACCATATAACAATTACAGCACGGAAACAGGCCATCTCGACCCCTCTAGTCCGTGCCGAACACATAGTCTCCCCTAGTCCCATATACCTGCGCTCAGACCATAACCCTCCATTCCTTTCCCATGCATATAACTATCCAATTTATTTTTAAATGATAAAAACGAACCTGCCTCCACCACCTTCACTGGAAGCTCATTCCACACAGCTACCACTCTCTGAGTAAAGAAGTTCCCCCTCATGTTACCCCTAAACTTCAGTCCCTTAATTCTCAAGTCATGTCCCCTTGTTTGAATCTTCCCTACTCTCAGTGGGAAAAGCTTTTCCACGTCAACTCTGTCTATCCCTCTCATCATTTTAAAAACCTCTATCAAGTCCCCCCTTAACCTTCTGCGCTCCAAAGAATAAAGCCCTAACTTGTTCAACCTTTCTCTGTAACTTAGTTGCTGAAACCCAGGCAACATTCTAGTAAATCTCCTCTGTACTCTCTCTATTTTGTTGACATCCTTCCTATAATTAGGCGACCAAAATTGTACACCATACTCCAGAATTGGCCTCACCAATGCCTTGTACAATTTTAACATTACATCCCAACTTCTATACTCAATGCTCTGATTTATAAAGGCCAGCACACCAAAAGCTTTCTTTACCACCCTATCTACATGAGATTCCACTTTCATGGAACTGTGCACAGTTATTCCCAGATCCCTCTGTTCACCTACATTCTTCAATTCCCTACCATTTACCATGTACGTCCTATTTTGATTTGTCCTGCCAAGATGTAGCACCTCACACTTATCAGCATTAAACTCCATCTGCCATCTTTCAGCCCACTCTTCCAACTGGCATAAATCTCTCTGTAGACTTTGAAACTCTTCTTCATTACCCGCAACCCCACCTATCTTAGTATCATCTGCATACTTACTAATCCAATTTACCACACCATCGTCCAGATCATTGATGTACATGACAAACAACAGTGGACCCAACACAGATCCCTGTGGCACCCCCCTCGTCACTGGCCTCCAACCTGACAAACAGCCATCCACCATTACTCTCTGGCATCTCCCATTCAGCCACTGTTGAATCCATCTTGCTACTCCACCATTAATACCCAACCATTGAACCTTCTTAACCAACCTTCCATGAGGAACCTTGTCAAAGGCCTTACTGAAGTCCATATACACAACATCCACTGCTTTACCCTCATCAATTTCCCGAGTAACATCTTCAAAAAATTCAAGAAGATTAGTTAAACATGACCTTCCAGGCACAAATCCATGTTGACTGTTCCTAATCAGACCCTGTTTATCCAGATGCTTATATATATTATCTCTAAGTATTCTTTCCATTAATTTGCCCACCACTGACGTCAAACTAATAGGTCTATAATTGCTAGGTTTACTCTTAGACCCCTTTTTAAACAATGGAACAACATGCGCAGTACGCCAATCCTCCGGCACTATTCCCGTTTCTAATGACATTTGAAATATTTCTGCCATAGCCCCTGCTATTTCTACACTAACTTTTTCTACACTACACGAACATGCTTGTTCCATTTCATGTTTTCAGACAAAGTAACTCCTAAGTATTTACAGTCCTCCAACTGTAGCACCTACCTGGTGGCGGGAGGCCACGGTGCAGCGTTTCTGGTCCTCCGAATGTAGCTCCTACCTGGCGGCGGGAGGCCACGGTACAACGTCTCTAGTCCTCCGACTGCAGTGTTAACCTGGCGGCGGGAGGCCACGGTGTACCCTATCCACGTTCCCTACAAACGTGGTGGGGCGATCCCGGCAGTCACCCTTGGATTGGGGGTGACGTCAGGGCGCCGGTCATGCGTTCTGTGCGTGTGTGGGGTGGGAATACGTCCCGGGCCAGGGCTGGGGTACGTCACAAGACAGGGCGGGGGTACGGGGCAGGGCGGGGGTACGTCACGGGGCATGGCTGGGGTTACGCCACAGTGCAGGGCTGGGGTTTACGTCACGGGGCAGGGCTGGGGTACTGGGAAGGGTGGGGGTACGTCACGGGGCAGGGCGGGGATACTGGGAAGGGTGGGGGTACGTCATGGGGCAGGGTGCGGGCACATCACGAGGCAGGGCGCGAGTACATCACGGGGCAGGGGCGCCCCCCTTCTTCCTCAGCCCAACCCCCTCCCTTCTCCCCCTAAACCCCTTCTCTTCCACTCCCCTCACTCTCCTCCCCCCTTCCCAATAGACAATAGGTGCAGGAGTAGGCCATTCGGCCCTTCGAGCCAGCACTGCCATTCAATGTGATCACGGCTGATCATCCCCAATCAGTACCCCGTTCCTGCCTTCTCCCCATATCCCCTGAATCCACTATCTTTAAGAGCCCTATCTAGCTCTCTCTTGAAAGCATCCAGAGAACCTGCCTCCACCGCCTTCTGAGGCAGAGAATTCCACAGACTCACAACTCTCTGTGAGAAAAAATGTTTCCTCGTCTCCGTTCTAAATGGCTTAGCCCTTATTCTTAAATTGTGGCCCCTGGTTCTGGACTCCCCCAACATCGGGAACATGTTTCCTTCCTTTAGTGTGTCCAAACCCTTAACAATCTTATACGTTTCAATAAGATCCCATCCTTCTAAACTCCAGAGTGTACAAGCCCAGCCGCTCCATTCTCTCAGCATATGACAGTCCCGCCATCCCGGGAATTAACCTTGTAAACCTACGCTGCACTCCCTCAATAGCAAGAATGTCCTTCCTCAAATTAGGGGGACCAAAACTGCACACAATACTCCAGGTGTGGTCTCACTAGGGCCCTATACAACTGCAGAAGGACCTCTTTGGTCCTAAACTCGACTCCTCTTTTTATAAAGGCCAACATGCCATTCGCTTTCTTCACTGCCTGCTGAACCTGCATGCTTACTTTCATAGACTGTTGAACAAGGACCACCAGATCCCGTTGTACTTCCCCTTTTCCCAACTTGATGCCATTTAGATAGTAATCTGCCTTCCTGTTTTTGATACGAAAGTGGATAACCTCACATTTATCCACATTAAACTTCATCTGCCATAAATTTGCCCACTCCCCCAACCTGTCCAAGTCACCCTGCATTCTCATAGCATCCTCCTCACAGTTCACACAGCCACCCAGCTTTGTGTCATCTGCAAATTTGCTAATGTTACTTTGAATCCCTTGATCCAAATCATTGATGTATATTGTAAATAGCTGTGGTCCCAGCACCGAGCCATGCGGTACCCCACTAGTCACTGCCTGCCATTCTGAAAGGGACCCGTTAATCCCTACTCTTTGTTTCCTGTCTGCCAACCAATTTTCTATCCATGTCAGCACTCTACCCCCAATATCATGTGCCCTAATTTTGCCCACTAATCTCCTATGTGGGACCTTATCAAATGCTTTCTGAAAGTCCAGGTACATTACATCCACTGGCTCTTCCTTGTCCATTTTCCTAGTTACATCCTCAAAAAATTCCAGAAGATTAGTCAAGCATGAATTCCCCATCGTAAATCCATGCTGACTCGGACCGATCCTGTTACTGCTATCCAAATGTGCGGCTATGTCATCTTTTATAATTGACTCCAGCAACTTCCCCACTACCGATGTCAGGCTAACTAGTCTATGATTGCCTAATTTCTCTCTCCTGCCTTTTTTTTAAAGTGGGATAACATTAGCTACCCTCCAATCCACAGGAACTGATCCTGAGTCTATAGAACATTGGAAAATGATCACCAATGCATCCACAATTTCTAGAGCCACTTCCTTAATACCCTGGATGCAGACCATCAGGCCCTGGGGATTTATCAGCCTTCAGTCCCATCAGTCTACCCAACACCATTTGCTGCTTAATGTGGATTTCTTTCAGTTCCTCCGTCACCCCTGATCCTCTGGCCACTACTATATCAGGAAGATTGTTTGTGTCCTCCTTAGTGAAGACAGATGCAAAGTACCTGTTCAACTCATCTGCCATTTCCTTGTTCCCCATATAAATTCACCTTTTTCGGTCTTCAAGGGGTCGAACTTTGGTCTTAACTGCTGAAAGACTCATCCATGCCTTCATCTCCTCCCGACTGGACTATTGCAACTCACTTCTCCTTGGCATCAGCTCCACCTACATCAACCGACTCCAACTGGTCCAGAACGCAGCCGCCCGACTCATCACCCACACCAAATCCTGGCATCACATCACTCCAGTCCTCAAACAACTTAACTGGCTTCCCATCTCCCACTGGATCACCTACAAAATCCTGGTCCTCACCTACAAAGCCCTCCACCATCTGGCCCCCCCATATCTCACTGACCTCCTCTCCCCCTACCAACCCTCACGGTCCCTCAGATCCACATCAGCCGGTCTCCTCTCCATCCACAACTCCAACCTCCGCAGTTTTGGAGACAGAGCCTTCTCCAGGGCAGCTCCCAGGCTCTGGAACTCCCTCCCCCAACTGATCCACAATTCCGTGTCCCTCACCATCTTCCAGTCCCGATTCAAGACCCATCTCTTCACCTCTGCCTATCCTTAGCCCCACGTCCCCCTCCCTTTTCATCTGTGCATTAATTGCCTCATATTGTGTTTTGAATTGAATTCTGTCTTTACTTTGTGTACTAGTCATGTCTCTACTATTTATTTCATTCCCCTTACATGTTTTTCCTCTACCTGCTAAATTTTTGTAAGGTGTCCTTGAGACTCTTTACAAGGCGCCCATAAATAAAATGTATTATTATTATTATTAACTAATTTTTTTCTCTTCACATACGTAAAGAAGCTTTTACTATCCTCCTTTATATTCTTGGCTAGCTTACCTTCGTACCTCATCTTTTCTCCCCGTATTGTCTTTTTAGTTATCTTCTGTATCTTTAAACATTACCCAATCCTCTTGCTTCCCGCTCATCTTTGCTATGTTGTACCTCTTCTCTTATATTTCTATACTGTCCCTGACGTCCCTTGTCAGCCACAGTTGCCCCTTACTCCACTTGGAATCTTTCTTCGTCCTAGGAATGAACTGATTCCTGTATTATTCTGTATTATTCCTAGAAATACCTGCCAATTTTGTTCCACTGTCATCCCTGCTAGTGTATCTTTCCAGTCAACTTTTGGTCAGCTCCTCCCTCATGGTCCCATAGTCCCATTTATTCAACTGTAACCCTGACACCTCCGATCTACCCTTCTCCCTCTCCAATTGTATATTATACCTGACCATGTTATGGTCACTACATCCTAATGGCTCATTAACCTTGAGGTCCTTTATCAAATCCGGTTCATTACATAACACGAAATTCAGAATTGCCTTCTCCCTGGTTGGCTCCAATACAAGCTTCCCCTCGCTTCCACTGTCCTCATTCCCCCTCCTCACCACCTCTCCATTCCTTTCCCCCTCCTCTCTATCCCCCTGCACCCCCTCACCCTCACCCACCTCCTCCATTCTTCTCCATCCCCTTCACCGCCCTCCTCCTCACCCCTCTCCCTTCCCCCCTCCTCTCCATCCTCCTTCGCCCCCCTCCCCCTCATCCCCCTTCACCCCTCATCCTCCTTCCTCCCGCCCCCCTCACCCCCTCCTCTCCATCCCCCTTCACCCCTCTCCCCTCATCCTCCTTCCTCCCGTCCCCCTCACCCCCCTCCTCTCCATCCCCCTTCACCCCTCCCCCTCAACTCTTCATCCCCCTCCCCTCACCCCACCTCTCCGCCCCCTTCAGCCCCTCCCCCTCACCCCCTCCTCTCCATCCGCTTCGCCCCCTCCCCTCCCCCTCTTGCCCCCTGACCTTGCCCCCTCCCCCCTCTCTTCTCCCCCTCACCCCCTCCTGTTCATCTCCCTTCACCCCTCCTTCACCCTGTGCCCCTCTCACCCCCCTGCCCTTCCCCCCTCTTCAAGCACTTGTAATGTTCACGCGTCAGTGATGTCCTGTTTGTCAGTTTGTTGACTCACTGTGTTCCCCTCCTGCAGGGTTTAGCAGCCATTGCTGTGGACGGGGAGACGGGGACATGAGTGGCCATTGAGGGCGGCCAGGGTGCCGGTGAGTCCCCCCCATCTGCTCGGTATGCGGGCTGAGCTTCGAGGGACTGAGAATCGATGGAGGACCACATGACAGGGTGCACACAGGAGAACAACAAGGAGAAGCGTTATGAGTGCGACGTGTGTGGCAAGGCCTGGCAGAAACCGAGCAAGCTGGAGGCCCACCGGCGGGTGCACACGGGAGAACGGCCCTTCGACTGCTCAGAGTGCGGCAAGAGCTTCACCCGTTACGCCAGCCTACTGCGGCACAACCGCGTGCACTCCGGCGAGAAGCCCTTCACCTGCTCCGACTGCGACAAGAGCTTCAAGACGACGCAAGAGCTGAAGATCCACCAGCGGGTTCACACGGGCGAGAAGCCCTATGGCTGCTCCACTTGCGGCAAGAGCTTTGCCCAGTTGTCGGGGCTGTTGCGGCACGGGCTGGTGCACAGCAGTGAGCGGCCCTTCACCTGCTCCGACTGCGGCAAAGCCTTCAAGTCGTCGCAGGAAATGAAGGTGCACATGCGCCTGCACACCGGTGAGCGGCCCTTCACCTGCTCCGACTGCGGCAAAGGCCTCAAGTCATCCAAAGAACTGAAGGTGCACAGACGCCAGCACATGGGGGAGCGGCCCTACATCTGCAGCGACTGCGGCAAAGGCTTCAAGTCGTCGCCCGAACTGAAGATGCACATGCGCCTGCACACTGGGGAGCGGCCCTTCACCTGCAGTGACTGCGGCAAGGGCTTCATCCGCTCCGACAGCCTGCTAGAGCACCAGCACACCCATACCGGCGAGCGCCCCTACACCTGCAGCGACTGCGGCAAGGGCTTCACCCGAGCCAACGGCCTGCTGGTTCACCAGCGTACCCACTCTGACGAGCGCCCCTACACATGCGCCCAGTGTGGCAAGGGCTTCACCTGCTCCAACCGCCTGCTGCAGCACCAGCACACCCACACCGGCGAGCGCCCCTACACCTGCACCCAGTGTGGCAAGGGCTTCACCTGTTCCAACTACCTGCTGCAGCACCAGCGCACCCACACCGGCCAGCACCCCTACACCTGCGCCCAGTGTGGCAAGGGCTTCACCAAGTCCACCAGGCTGCTGTCTCACCAGCGCACCCACACCGGAGAGCGTCCCTTCACCTGCGCCCAGTGCGGCAAGGGCTTCACCCACTCCAACTACCTGCTGGAGCACCAACGCATCCACACCGGCGAGCGTCCCTACACCTGTACCCAGTGCGGCAAGGGCTTCACCCGCTCCAGCAGGCTGCTGTCCCACCAGCGCACCCACAACGGCGAGCATCTCTTCACCTGCACCCACTGCGGCAAGGGATTCACCCACTCCAACAGCCTGCTGGAGCACCAACGCATCCACACCGGCGAGCGCCCCTATACCTGCACCCAGTGTGGCAAGGGCTTCATCCGCTCCAGCAGGCTGCTGTCCCACCAGCGCACCCACACCGGAGAGCATCCCTTCACCTGCACCCAGTGCAGCAAGGGTTTCACCAGCTCCACCAAGCTGCTGGAGCATCAGTCGGTGCACTCCGGCGAGAGGCCCTTCAGCTGCTCGGAATGCGGCAAGGGCTTCAAGACGACGCAAGAGCTGAAGGTCCACTGGCGGGTGCACACAGGCGAGAAGCCCTATGGCTGCTCCACCTGTGGCAAGAGCTTTGCCCGGTTGTCGGGGCTGTGGGTGCACCGGCGGGTGCACAGCAGTGAGCGGCCCTTCACCTGCTCCGACTGCGGCAAAGGCTTCAAGTCGTCGCTGGCACTGAAGGTGCACATGCGCCTGCACACCGGGGAGCGTCCCTACACCTGCAGCGACTGTGGCAAGGGCTTCGCCCGCCTCAACAGCCTGCTGGTTCACCGGCGCACCCACACCAGCGAGCGCCCCTACACCTGCGCCCAGTGCGGCAAGGGCTTCACCCAGTCCAGCAACCTGGTGGTGCACCAGCGCACCCACACCGGCGAGCGCCCCTACACCTGCGCCCAGTGTGGCAAGGGCTTTACCCGCTCCAACAGCCTGTTGTCCCATCAGCGGGTGCACGTTGCAGACTATCCCGTCCCCAGCCCGGCCATGGCCTCCCACGCCCTGTCTCACTAGCGCGTGTATACCAGTGGCCAGCCCTACGACTGCCCGTACTATGGTGAGGAGTTTGACAGCTCACGGAGGTTGCGGCTGCTCCCACTGTGGCAAGCGTTTCAAGAGCGCACGGGGGCTGTGGGAGCACCAGCGGGTGCACACCAGAGAGAGACCCTTTGTGTGCGCTGAGTGTGGCAAGGGTTGTGTGGCAAGGGTTTCACCTGCATGTCCAGCCTGTGGCAGCACCGGCGTACCCACAGCGGTGAGCGTCCCTTCCCCTGCCTGACCTGTGGTAAGGGTTTCACCTGCTGGAGCACCAGCAAGTCCACACCGGCCAGCGCCCCTTCACCTGCCCACTCTGTGGCAAGGCCTTTACCCGCTCCTCCAGCCTGCTGGCACACCGCCACGTGGATATGCGCCGTTTAGGTAGACACAAAAAGCTGGCAGGGAAGATACTGCCTGTCCTGCTGAGATACTCTAGCATCTTGTGTCCTTTTTTGTAAACAAATCTTGTTTTTAAACCATTCTGGTTAATCATCTCTGCACCTTCCCCAAAGCCTCCACATCAGTCCTGTAATGGAGTGACCACAACTGTATGCAATACTTCAAATGCTACCTGACCAATGTCCCTTAAAGCTGCACATATACATTCCTCTCTCCTTATCTCACACCCTTTTATCTCCTTAGTTTCTCTCGTCTGTCACTTAAGGGCCTGTCCCACTTGGCCGTCATTTATGCGACAGGCTGGTAGTGACTGACATGCGACTGTTGCGCGCTTCATCATGCATCTTCATGCATCAGCACAGCCGTCTGGAGTGCGTGATGTCATTTGAATACCCAGTGGAAAGTTATTTAGCGCATAATATTGTATTTTCTTTCGAATTATGGAGTAATCCAGAAAATTGGTCGCTTTGGGTTCTGTTTTCATCCTCCCCTCCCCCGCCCACGGAATATACGTTTGCTCCGTGCTCCGTACAAATGGTATTATCCTAATTCATTGTCCTATCAGGGACAAATTCATTGTCCTATCAGGGACACATGACAATAAACTCACTTGAACTTGTATTGGTTCCAATCATTGTATTGCGGATGGTGCCCCGCACTGAGGAAATGGCTAAACACCTATTAATTAAGTAATCAAGAAGGAACTGCAGATGCTGGAAGATTGAAGGTACACAAAATTGCTGGAGAAACTCAGCGGGTGCAGCAGCATCTATGGAGCGAAGGAAATAGGCGACGTTTCGGGCCGAAACCCTTCTTCAGATTGATGGGGGGTGGGGGGGAGAAGGAAGGAAAAGGGGAGGAGGAGGAGCCCGAGGGCGGGCGGATGGGAGGGAGGGAGGGTGCAACTTTTGCGCGTTCCCTTGGGGGTGTGAGATGGGGGTACGAAATGATGAGAAATTGACACGTTGTGAGTGAAGTTGGAACAAAAAATAAACAGGTAAAATAATCAGAGCCGACTCAGCGTGTAAGCAAAATACCGAATATTGTTCTTTGACTCCCTGAAATTGCATTAACATTGGACCTTGTGCCGCGAACTCAATTATCGGTGCAGCTGCCTGTTGAACAAAATGTTTTAAACTCTATAAAAGAGTGTCAAGTGTCTGAATATTCACCATTTTTAATGAATCATCATCTGCAGCAAACGTCGCAGATCTGCCGACCGCAATATGTCACCTACATTTATACAGTCTCAATAGAGATAACTTATTCTCTGGGGACTTTCTGATTTCAAACTCCATCGCAAAATGCACCTACATTCCACAATCAAAAGCACTGTGAAACGTCACCTATCCATGTTCTACACAGATGCTGCCTGACCCGCTGAGTTACTCCAGCACTCTGTGAAACGTCGCCTATCCATGTTCTCCACAGATGCTGTCTGACCCGCCGAGTTAGCGCAGCACTTTGTGTTATAGTCATAGAGTGATACAGTGTGCAAACAGTCCCTTCAGCCCAAATTACCCACACCGACCAACATGGCACAGCTACACTAGACCCTCCTGTCTGCGTTTGGTCCATATCCCTCCAAACCCGTCCTATCCGTGTACCTGTCTAACTGTTTCTTAAACGATGGGATAGTCCCATTCTCAACTACCTCCTCTGGCAGCTTGTTCCATACACCCACCAACCTGTGTGTGAAAAAGTTACCCCTCAGATTCCTATTAAATCTTTTCCCCTTCACCTTGAACTCATGTCCTCTGGTCCTCGATTCCCCCACTCTGGGCAAGAGATTCTGTGCATCTAACTAAATTGTGTTCCATACAAGATTCCAGTATCTGCAGTTTCTTGTGTCTCCCTCACCTATATCCATCTATCACTTCTGAAGAAGGGTCTCAACCTGAAACGTCACCCATTCCTTCTCTCTAGTGATGCTGCCAGTCCCGCTGAGTTGCTCCAGCATTTTGTGTCCACCCATCACTTCGTTGTCGGGGGTTATCTGTTGTTGAGGAATGAAATTCAGTCCCTTGCGAGGGGTGACACAGAATCAGGAGATGTAGAGTCAATTGGATAGAACTGAGGAATTGTAAGGGTAAAAAGACCCCCAAACCGTAGCCTGGACATAGGGTGTAAATTGAATCAATTTAAAATTGGCATGTTGTAAAGATAATGCTACAGTTATGGGGGATTTCAGCATGCAGGTAGACTGGGAAAATCAGGTTGGAAATGGACCCCAAGAAAGGGAGTTTGTGGAGTGTCTCCGTGATGGATTCTTAGAGCAGCTTATGCCAAAGATCCTATAGCGAGCAAGATAGTCCACTCGACGAAAAAGATGTAGTAGGGTCACGGGTAAGCTTCGGCACTGTTTCCGTAACCAGCTTCTGTCTCCGCACTCGCATCCAAAGTTCCGAGTCTGGCACGGATCAGCACGGCTGGGACACCAGGGTGAAGTTGCGGGAAGGTTTACAATGTTTTTCTATTTATTGTTGTCCCTTGTCTAGTCCGAAATAAAGTTTATCATTAGATGTATAAATCTGGAGAAATATATATATATATATATGTGTATATGATAATATACATCTATATCACATTCATGTAAGTGTGTTCTTTCCTACGCAATCTAATCAGTTGTATGGTCGCTGAATAAAACCATCCTTAAGTTATATATCATTTGTAAATCTTGCTCAAAACAATTTTTATTTTGTTAAATACTTCATTTAGATAACCCCACCATTACAGACATATCTCAGTTCACTCTCTGGCTATTGGCAAGACCAGACCCATTTTATTGTTGAAAAAACAATTACAAGACACAAAAAAAACATTAAGGAACATTCCAAGAGTAGAACAGCTGCAATCTTAATGTTGCTATTATTTTTCCAAATACCGCAGTTGTGAACAGTGTGATTAGATGAATTACAGAGTGCAAGTGTAATACAAAATTCAACTCAAACACAGCACATGAGCCATTTAAAAAGATATGTTAAAAAAGAAAATTAACAGAATAATAATTTATAAACATATTAGTCTTTTAACAAAAATTAACAGAATTTTGAATTGTGAATCTAACCCTATATCACACACACACACACACACACACAAACTGTTCCCCCGCAACGCTGATTACACTGCGAGAGGGATAACCAAAGTTGTGTCGGGATTACTGAAATGGCCGAAGAAATGGCTCACTGTTGCATACTACACGTCAGCCCATTGGATTTAGCAGGAGTAGACTATCTTGCTCGTCATAGAATCTTTGGCTAATATTGGAGCCTACCAGGGAGAAGGCAATTCTGGATTTAGTGTTGTGTAATGAACTAGATTCGATAAAGGGAACTCGAGGTAAAAGATCCATTAGGAGGTAGTGACCATAATGTGGTAAGTTTTAATCTACAATTTGAGAGGGAGAAGGGTAAATCTCAGGTGTCAGTGTTTCAGTTGAATAAAGGACTATGAAGCCATTAGGGAGAATCTGACCAAAGTTGACTGGAAAGATCCCCTAGCAGGGATGGCAGTGGAACAACACTGGCAGGCATTTCTGGGAATAATACAGAAGGTGCAGGATCAGTTCCTTCCAAAGAGGAAGAAAGATTCCAAGGGGAGTAAGGGGCAACCGTGGTTGACAAGGGAAGTCAAGGACAATATAAAACTAAAAGATAAGAAGTACAACATAGCAAAGATGAGCGGGTAGCCAGAGGATTGGGAAACCTTCAAAGAACAACAGAAGATAACTAAAAAGGCAATACGGGGAGAAAAGATAAGGTATGAAGGTAAGCTAGCCAAGAATATAAAGGAGGATAATACAAAGCTTCTTTAGGTATGTGAAGAGGAAAAAATTAGTTAAGACAAATGTGGGTCCCTTGAAGATAGAAACAGGTGAATTTATTATGGGGAACAAGGAAATGGCAGATAAGTTGAACAGGTACTTTGGATCTGTCTTCACTAAGGAGGACACAATCTTCCTGATGCACTAGTGGCCAGAGGACCTAGGGTGACGGAGGAACTGAAGGAAATTCACATTAGGCAGAAAATTATGTTGGGTTGACAGATGGGACTGAACGCTGATAAATTCCCAGGGCCTAATGGTCTACATCCCAGTGTGCTTAAGGAAGTGGCTCCAGAAATTGTGGACGCATTGGTGATCATTTTCCAATTTTCTATAGATTCAGGATCAGTTACTGTGGATTGGAGGGAGAGCGAAAACATGGAATTATAGGCCAGTTAGCCTGACATCGGTGGTGGGGAATGTATGAATGAATACGTTTATTGGCCAAGTATTCACATACAAGGAATATGCCTTGGTGCTCCGCCCGCAAGTGACAACATGACCTACAGTGACAGTTAGGAATGACACATAAAACATTAAAGATGCTTGAGTCAATTATAAAAGATGAAATAGTGGCACATTGGGATAGCAGTAACAGGATGGGTTTATGAAGGGGAAATCATGCTTGACTAATCTTCTGGAATTTTTTGAGTATGCAACCAGGAAAATGGACAGGAAAGAGCCAGTGGATGAAGTGTACCTGGACTTTCAGAAAGCATTTGATAAGGTCCCACATAGGAGATTAGTGGGCAAAATTAGAGCACTCCAGCAATCTATTAACTGAATGGTGTCAGGTTAGGAAAATAAGAAGTACAACAAGACCTGGGTGTCCTTGTGCATCAGTCACTGAAAGTAAACATGCAGGTACAGCAGGCACTGAAGAAAGCTAATGGCATGTTGGCCTTCAGAGAGAGAGGAGTTGAGTTTCGGAGCAAGAAGGTCCTACTGCAGTTGTACAGGGCCCTGGTGAGACCACACCTGGAGTATTGTGTGCAGTTTTGGTCTCCTACTTTGAGGAAGGACATTCTTGCTATTGAGGGAGTGCACTGTATAAGTTCACTAGGTTAATTCCCGGGATGGCGGAACTGTCATGATGAAAGAATGGGTCGACTGGGCTTGTATTCACTGGAATTTGGAAGAATGAGAGGGGATCTTATAGAAAGGGATTGGACAGGCTAACATAGAAACATAGAAACATAGAAAGTAGGTGCGAGAGTAGACCACCAGGTCCGTCGAGCCCGCACCGCCATTCGCTCATGGCTGAACACTAAACAGACACACTTACCCACAAACAGTAGACACAAGACACTACCCTCCCCTTTATACCGCTATCACCCCTCTCCACCCCAAAAACCTCGTGATCTCCTGGGAGAGGCAAAAAACCGGATAAAAACCCAGGTCCAATTCGGGAAAAAAATCCGGGAAATTCCTCTTCGACCCCAATCCAGGCGATCGACACTTGTCCAGGAGATCACTCAGGTCTTACTATACTAACCATACCTAGGTCCATATCCCTGCCCTCTCCCCGTAGCCCCTTATCCCCTTGGCAGCTAAAAAACCATCTATTTTAGTCTTAAATATATTTAAAGTTTCTGCTTCCACTGCTCCCTGGGGCAGTGAATTCCATAAATTAACCACCCTCTGGGTGAAGAAGTTCTTCCTCATCTCCGTTTTAAAAGAGCCCCCCCTTATTCTGCAACTATGTCCCCTAGTTCTAGTTTCCCCGATCATTGGGAACATCCTCGGTGCATCCACCCGATCAAGGCCCCTCACGATCTTATATGTTTCAATGAGATCGCCTCTCATTCTTCTAAACTCCAAAGAGTAGAGTTCCAGCCTACTTAACCTTTCCTCATATGTCAATCCCCTCATTGCAGGAATTAATCTTGTAAACCTTCGCTGCACTGCCTCCAGGGCTAGTACATCCTTTCTTAAGTATGGACCCCAGAACTGTACACAGTATTCCAAATGTGGTCTCACTAATACTGTGTACAGCTGCAACAAGACCTCCGTGTTTTTATACTCAATCCCCCTAGCAATAAAGGCCAAAACTCCATTGGCCTTCCTGATTGCTTGCTGCACCTGCATACTAACTTTTAGTGATTCATGTACTAATACCCCTAGATCCCTTTGCGTTGCATTACAACGCAGCTCCTCCTCATTTAGAAAATAACTTGCCCTATCATTTTTTTTCCCAAAGTGAATGACTTCACATTTATTAGTATTAAACTTCATCTGCCAAGTTGTTGCCCACTCACCTAGCTTATCTATATCCTTTTGCAGACTCTTCCTATCCTCCTCATCCCCTACTTTTCCTCCCATTTTTGTATCGTCCGCAAATTTTGATATATTACACTTGGTTCCCTCCTCCAAATCATTTATATAAATTGTGAACAACTGGGGTCCCAGCACCGACCCTTGCGGAACCCCGCTAGTTACCGGTTGCCATCCCGAGTATGAACCATTTATCCCCACTCTCTGCTTCCTATTTGTTAGCCAATCCTCTACCCATGCTAATATATTACCCCCAATCCCATAATTTTTTATTTTTAGCAATAGTCTCTTATGTGGCACCTTGTCAAAAGCCTTTTGGAAGTCCAAGTATACCACATCCACCGGTTCCCCTTTATCCACCCGGGTTGTTACTTCCTCAAAGAATTCGAGCAGATTCGTTAAACAGGACTTCCCCTTCACAAAACCATGCTGGTTCTGTCCGATGAAGTCATGTTTATCCAAGTGCCCCGTTAGTGTTTCTTTAATAATTGTCTCTAACATTTTACCCACCACCGATGTTAGACTAACCGGTCTATAGTTACCCGCCTTCTGTTTACTTCCTTTTTTAAATATAGGTGTTACATTGGCCATTTTCCAATCCACTGGGACCGTTCCTGCCTCCAGGGAGTTTTGGAAAATTATCACCAATGCATCCACAATCCCCACCGCTATCTCCCTCAAGACCCTTGGATGTAATCCATCAGGCCCAGGGGATTTATCCTCCTTCAGTCTCATTAATTTCCCTAATACCACCTCCTTGGTGATCTTAATAGTATTTAGCTCCTCCATTCCTACCGCCCCCTGTTTATCCAGCGTTGGAATATTTTTTGTGTCTTCTATGGTGAAGACTGATACAAAATACTCGTTTAATGCCTTTGCCATTTCCATGTTCCCCACCAACAACTCTCCAGTCTCACCCTCCAATGGACCAACGTTCACCTTAGCCACCCTTTTTCTTTTTATATAGCTATAAAAACTCTTACTATTAGTTTTTATGTTGTTTGCTAATTTCCTTTCATAGTCTATTTTCCCCGTCTTAATTAATCTCTTAGTTATTTTTTGCTGACCTTTAAATGCTTCCCAATCCTCTACCCTCCCACTATCTCTGGCTACCTTATATGCCCTTGCCTTCAGCCGAATACTATCCTTTATAGTTTTACTGAGCCATGGCTGACTGTTCTTACCCTTACCCCTTTTTTTCTTCATAGGAATAAATTTTTCTTGAAGGTTATACAGTAGACCCTTAAACGTACACCACTGCTCATGTACCGTCTTATTCTTGAGTCTGCTATCCCAGTCAACTTTGATCAGCTCATTCCTCATACCTTCATAATCCCCCTTATTTAGACTAAGCACCCTAGCCTGAGTTTCAACCTGCTCCCCTTCTATTTGAATATGGAATTCGACCATGTTGTGGTCACTTGTTCCCAACGAGTCCCTAACTATGACATTTTTAATTAATCCTGCTTCATTACACAGGACCAGATCCAAGATTGCCTCCCCCCTTGTCGGTTCTGTGACATACTGTTCTAGGAACCCGTCTCTAATACATTCTATAAACTCTTCCTCTAGTCTACCCTGCCCAGTTTGGTTTGCCCAATTAATATGAAAATTGAAGTCCCCCATGATTACAGCAGTTCCCTTTTTACATGCGTCAACTATTTGCAGATTTATGTTCTGACTAACAGCGTCACAGCTATTTGGAGGTCTATAAATTACACCCACTAGTGTTTTTTTTCCATTGTTATTCTCTATCTGTACCCAAGCTGTTTCACTATCCTGATCCTTCAACGCAATATCCTTCCTCTCTATTGCCGTTATTCCCTCCCTTATTAAAAGGGCCACCCCTCCTCCCTTTCTTTCCTGTCTATCTTTCCTAATTGTCGAGTACCCCTCTATATTTAACTCCCAGTCCTGATCCCCTTGCAGCCATGTCTCCGTAATGGCCACAATATCATAACTATATATACTTAATTGCACCGTTAATTCATTTATCTTATTACGAATACTCCGTGCATTTAGATAAAGCACTTTCAGATGATTTTTACTACCCTTCCTTTCCGTTTTTGCCCCTTTTACATCTAGAGCTTTATCTTCACACATTCTGTCTCCTGTCACATTTTGACTTTCCGCTTCCCCACTGATACCCTGCTCTATTTCCTCTACCCCTGCCGTTATTACCCCCCTTGATACCTCCCCCCCGCTACTTAGTTTAAAGACCTCTCTACTGCCCTAGTTATATGATTTGCCAGGACCCCAGTCCCAGCACCGTTCAGGTGAAGTCCGTCCTTACAGAACAGATCCCCCCTGTCCCAGTACTGGTGCCAGTGGCCCAAGAAACCAAACCCATTATTCCCACACCAGTCTTTGAGCCACGCATTCAGCTTTTTAATTTTACGTACCCTCGCCGATTTGGCCCGTGGCTCAGGTAGCAATCCGGAGATCAGTACCCTCGAGGTTCTGCTTTTTAATTTATTCCCTAACTGCTCAAACTCCTTCAGCAGATCCTCCTTCCTTGTCCTTCCTATGTCATTGGTCCCCACATGGACCACGACCACTGGATCCTCCCCCTCCCACTGCAAATTTCTCTCCAGCATCGCAGAGATATCCTTAACCCTAGCACCGGGTAGGCAACACAGCCTTCGGGACATGTTCTGCTGGCCGCAGAGAACCCTATCTACCCCCCGAATAATACTATCCCCTATCACTACGGCATTTCTTCTAACTCCCCCCTCTTGAATGGCCTCCTGATCCACGGTGCTGCAGCCAGGTTGCTCATCCCTCCCACAGCCCCTGATCCCGTCCTTACATTGAGTAAGAGCCTCGGTCATGCTTGTCAGGGACAAGGGCTGTGGCTCCTGCCGCATCTCCTCCTGGTTCCCCCTACCTGCCTCGCTTATGGCCACACCTTCCTTTCCTTGCTCACTGCCTACTGAATTAGTTAAACTGGTCGGTGTGACCATCCCCTGGCACAAAACATCCAGGTAATACTCCCCCTCCCTGATGTACCGCAGCGTATGAAGTTGGGTCTCCAGCTCATCAATGCGGAGCTGGAGTTCCTCTAGCCTCAAACACTTACTGCAGCTGTAGGGATCTTCTACATCAATGGTGTCGACAAATTCCCACATCTCGCAGTATTGGCACATCTCCTGACCGCCCATCTTATATAAGTAATTAACTGGTCCTATTTAAGAATCCCCTACTGTATTGATACACCCCTTATTGATATAATCCTACCTCCTATAAATGGGAAAGTACTCACCCCAGCCGTAAATTACCTACTGGTTTGGCTGTCTAGTGGTAATTCCGTCCGCTCTTCCTGTCTGGTCCACTGCTCCCTTGCAGTGCGTGGCAAACCTCTTTGCCTCTGTTAGTCTCTCGAGCCGCGGCTCCGTCCGTCCTCCCTCGGCGACAGCACCTGTGGCACCGCGGTCGTGACTCCCTTCCGTTCCTGCAGAGCCTTCCTGTCCTGGGCGGAGTCTGCAGCTAACTGTGTGCTCACGTCCGGTCTAGATGGAGGAAACATGTTCCGGATGTTGGGGGAGTCCAGAACCAGGGGCCAGAGTTTAATAATAAGGGGTGGCCATTTAGGACTGAGATGGGGGGAAAAAATTTCACCCCGAGTTGTGAATCTGAGGAATTCTCTGTCACAGAAGGCAGTGGAGGCCAATTCACTGGATTTTTTCAAGAGAGAGTTAGATTTAGCACTTAGGGCTAACTAAAACAAGGGGTATGGGGATAAAGCTTCCAGAGAAGGTAGTTGAGTCTGGGACTATCACAACGTTTAATAAACAGTTAGGCAGGTACATGGATAGAACAAGTTTGGAGGGATATGGACCAAATGCAGGCAGGTGGGACTAGTGTAGCTGGGACATCTTGGTCAGTGTTGGCAAGTTGGGCCAAAGGAGCTGTTCCACACTGTATCACTCTATGACTAACACGAAGTGCTGCAGTAACTCGACAGGTCAGGCAGCATCTTTGGAGAATATGGATAAATGACATTTCACTGAGTGCTGGAGTAACTCAGCGGGTCAGGCAGCATCTGTGGAGAATATGGATAGGTGACGTTTCACAGAGTGCTGCAGTAACTCAGCGGGTCAGGCAGTATCTCTGGAGAACATGGATAGGTGACATTTCGGGTCAGGACCCTTCATCAGACTGACACAATGTTTACAGATGAGGGGGTAATGGATGAGCGGGATACGTGACAAGAGAAGGCAAGAGAAAATAAGGAGATAAAAGGGTATGAGATAAGGAGAGAGGAATGTATATGTGCAGCTTTAAGGGACATTGGTCAGGTAGCATTTGGAGTATTGCATACAGTTCTGGTCGTTCCATTACAGGACTAATGTGGAGGCTTTGGGGAAGGTGCAGAGATGTTTAACCAGAATGGTTGAAAAACAAGGCACTGCAGATGATGCTTTACAAAAAAGGTTACAAAATGCTGGAGTAACTCAGTGGGACAGGCAGCATCTCTGGAGAGAAGGAATGGGTGACGTTTCGGGTCGAGTCTGAATAAGGGTCTTGACCCGTAACGTTACCCATTCCTTCCAGCATTTTGTGTCTACCTAAACAGCGCCTATCCACGTGGCGGTATGCCAGCAGGCTGGAGGAGTGGGCAAAGGCCTTGCCACATAGTAGGCAGGTGAAGGGGCGCTGGCCGGTGTAGACTCGCTGGTGCTCCAACAGGTGGTCAAGACGGGTGAAACCCTTTCCACAGGATGGGCAGGTGAAGCGACGCTCACCGATGTGGGTACGCCGGTGTGCCACAGGCTGGATATGCGGGTGAAACCCTTGCCACACTCAGTGCACTCAAAGGGTCTCTCTCCAGTGTGTATCCGCTGGTGCTCCCGCAGCCCCCGTGCGCCCTTGAATCACTTCCTGCAGTGGGAGCAGCCGCTCGCCGGCGTGGGCCCGCCGGTGTTGCCGCAACCTCCGCGAGCTGTCAAACCCCTCACCGCAGTACGGGCAGTCGAAGGGCTGGCCACTGGTGTGCACACGCTGGTGAGATCGGGCGTGGGAGGCCCTGGCAAAGCGCTGTCCACACACCGGTCTGGGGATGGGACGGTCGCTGGCGTGCACCCGCTGGTGGGACAGCAGATAGGTGGAGCGGGTGAAGCTGTTGCCGCACTGGGCGCAGGTTTTGGGGCACTCGGCCATGTGGGTGCACTGGTGCACCAGCAGGTGCTCGACTTGGTGAAGCTCTTGCCGCACTGGGCGCAGGTGTAGGGCCGCTCGCCGGTGTGGATGCGCTGGTGCTCCAGTGGGCTGGTGGAGTGGGTGAAGCCCTTGCCGCACTGGGCGCAGATGTAGGGGCGCTCGCCAGTGTGGATGCGCTGGTGCACCAGCAGGTCACCGGACTGGGTGAAACCCTTGCCGCACTTGGCGCAGGTGTAGGGGCGCTCCCCAGTGTGGGTGCGCCGGTGGGACAGCAGGTGATGGGACTGGGTGAAGCCCTTGCCGCACTGGGCGCAGGTGTAGGGACGCTCGCCGGTGTTGGTGTGCTGGTGCACCAGCAGGTTGCTGGACTTGGTGAAGCCCTTGCCGCACTGGATGCAGATGTAGGGGCGCTCCCCGGTGTCGGTGTGCTGGTGCTGCACCAGGTGATGGGAATGGGTGAAGCCCTTGTGTAGGGGTGATCGCCATTGTAGGTGCGCTGGTGCACCAGCAGTCTGTCGGAGCAGGTGAAGCCCTTGCCGTACTGGGCACAGGTGTAGGGGCGCTCCCCGATGTGGTTGCGTTGGTGCTGCAACAAGATGCGGGACTGGGTGAAGCCCTTGCCGCAGTCACTGCAGGTGTAGGGGTGCTGGCTGGTGTGGGTGCGCTGGTGCACCAGCAGGCTACTGGAGCAGATGAAGCCCTTGCCGCAGTCACTGCAGGTGTAGGGTCGCTCGCCGGTGTGGGTGTGCTGGTGCACCAGCAGGCTGCTGGAGCGGATGACGCCCTTGCCGCAGTCGCTGCAGGTGAAGGGCCGCTCAATCAATCAATCAATAAATTAATCAACCTTTATTGTCATCTTGCAAAGCAACAGTTGTACGGTGCAAAATGAGAAGACGTTTCCCGGGAAATACCAGAGCATCGCAGATGAAACTTAAAACATTTCACACTTAATAACAGTAAAAACAATGTGCACCAGCCGGTGCCGCAACATCCCCGACGAGTCGGCAAAGCTCTTGCCGCAGGTAGAGCAGCCATAGGGCTTCTCGCCCGTGTGCACCCGCCGGTTGTTCCTCAGCTCATCCGCCCTCGTGAAGTCCTTGCCGCAGTCGAAGGGGTGTTCTCCCGCATGCACCGGCTGGTGGATCTCCAGCCGGTTCGGGCTCTGCCAGACACATCACACTCATAACGCTTCTCCTTTTTGTGCCCCGTCATGTGGTCCTCCACCGAACCTCAGCCCCTCGAAGGTCACCGAGCAGATGGGGGGGGGGGGCTCACCGGCACCCTGGCCGCCCTCAATGGAAGCTCGTGTCCCCCTCTAGTCCCTCTAGACGCTCACACCCTCTAGTCCATCGCTGAGAGAGAGGGGGGGGGAGGTGGAGGGGGGGGGGGGGGGAGAGCGGG
>NC_046004.1:1011735-1085643 GCF_010909765.2 Amblyraja radiata | reverse complement strand
AGAGGAGCTCTGCTATAAGATCTTTGGTTGTGGCTGTCTGGCAGCAACTCTACCGCTGCGCATGCGTCCCCCTCACCACCCCCCCCCTCCCCCCTCCCCCCTCCCCCCTCCCCACCAACTCGAGGAGGTGGGGCGGGTGGTGATGGTGGCGCATGCGCAGCTGTCGAGTTGCTGCGTCCCGCCGTCACTCACCGTTGTCGTCATCGCCGCTGGAGACAAAGATCCAATAGTAGAGGATTTTTGGCTGGAGGAAGGCAGACAGGACGTCATTTCCGGGCTGAGGCCCTGCGCGCTCACTTCCAAAAAAGATCTTTGCTCACTTCCGTATCGCCTCGCGCCGGGAGGGTCCGCGGCTCAACCATTCTCTGGTTGAGCAGCGCGAGCGAGCGCCCGTGGTCCTCCGGGCCGGTCCTCCAGGCGCGGTTGGTGATTGGTGACGTGGAGCTTTGGGCCCGAACAAGATGAAGATGAACCGGCGCTGAGACTTTGGACCCTGGTGAGTGAAAGATAGGGAGAGAGAGAGAGAACAGAGGACTCTCCTCCCATTGACTTCAATGTGCCCTGATCAAAGATGGCCGCCTCCCTGACCTCACCTCCCTTTGACTTCAATGGAAGTGCCCTGACCAAAGATGGCCGCCACTCTGGGCTTCACCTCCCATTGACATCAATGAAAGTGCCCTGATCAAAGATGGCCGCCTCCTTGACCTCACCTCCCATTGACTTCAATGGAAGTGCCCTGACCAATTATGGCCGCCTCCCTGGAGAGGAGACGGAACAAAGACCATACAATAATATAACCATATAACAATTACAGCACGGAAACAGGCCATCTCGACCCTTCTAGTCCGTGCCGAACACATAACTCCCCTAGTCCCATATACCTGCGCTCAGACCATAACCCTCCATTCCTTTCCCATCCATATAACTATCCAATTTATTTTTAAATGATAAAAACGAACCTGCCTCCACCACCTTCACTGGAAGCTCATTCCACACAGCTACCACTCTCTGAGTAAAGAAGTTCCCCCTCATGTTACCCCTAAACTTCAGTCCCTTAATTCTCAAGTCATGTCCCCTTGTTTGAATCTTCCCTACTCTCAGTGGGAAAAGCTTTTCCACGTCAACTCTGTCTATCCCTCTCATCATTTTAAAAACCTCTATCAAGTCCCCCCTTAACCTTCTGCGCTCCAAAGAATAAAGCCCTAACTTGTTAAACCTTTCTCTGTAACTTAGTTGCTGAAACCCAGGCAACATTCTAGTAAATCTCCTCTGTACTCTCTCTATTTTGTTGACATCCTTCCTATAATTAGGCGACCAAAATTGTACACCATACTCCAGAATTGGCCTCACCAATGCCTTGTACAATTTTAACATTACATCCCAACTTCTATACTCAATGCTCTGATTTATAAAGGCCAGCACACCAAAAGCTTTCTTTACCACCCTATCTACATGAGATTCCACTTTCAGGGAACTGTGCACAGTTATTCCCAGATCCCTCTGTTCACCTACATTCTTCAATTCCCTACCATTTACCATGTACGTCCTATTTTGATTTGCCCTGCCAAGATGTAGCACCTCACACTTATCAGACAGAGAAGGATAGAGAAGGGAAGGAGACGAAGAAGCCAGAGGAGGGGAGAGAAATAGAGGGAAAGAGAAAGAAAGAGGGAGAGAGAGAGAGAAGAAATGAAGGCTGCCATTAGCTAAGATGGCCGTCCAGGGCTTCACTCCCATTTACTTCAATGGAAGGCTGCCGGTAACTAAGATGGCCGCCAAGAACTTCACGTCCCTTTGACTTTAATGGAAGTGACTTGACCAAAAATGGCCGCCTCCCTGGGCTTCACTGCCTTTGACTTCAATGGACGACTGCCAGTAGCTAAGATGGCCGCCTGTGGCTTCACTCCCTGAGACTGCAATGGAAGACTGCCAGTAGCTAAAATGGCGGCGGGTGAAAACTACACAAAACTCCTTCCATCCTCTCCCTCTCCCCCCCCCCCCCCCTCCCCGCTAACTCTCTTCCTCCCACCGCTCTCTCTCCTTCCCCTCCTCACTCTCTCTCTCTCCCCCTCTATCTCTGTCTCCTCTCTCTCTCCCCCATCCCCCTCTCTCTCTCTCCCAACTGATAGGAGCAGAATTAGGCCATTCGGCCCATCGAGTCCACCCCGCCATTCATGTAATCACGCCCGATTGATCTCTCCCTCCTAACCCCATTCTCCTGAATTCTCTCCATAACCCCTGACACCCGCACTAATCGACAATCTATCTATCTCTGCCTTAAATATTAATATCCACTGACTTGTGGCCTCCACCGCCGTCTGTGGCAACGAATCCCACAGATTCATCATCCTCTGGCTAAAGAAATTCCTCCTCGTCTCCTTCCTAAAAGAACATCCTTTAATTCTGAGGCTGCGCCCTCTGGTCCTAGACTATCCAACTAGTGGAAACATCCTCTCCATATCCACTCTATTCAAGGCCTTTCATTGTTCGGTGAAGTTTCAATGCCCCCCCCTTGCTTACCCACAGACTATTGTCTATTGTCCTTTAATTCTGAAGCTGTGCCCTCTGGTCCTTGAAACATAGATAGAAATATAGAAGCATAGAAAATAGGTGCAGGAGGAGGCCATTCAGCCCTTCAAACCAGCACCGCCATTCATTGTGATCATGGCTGATCGTCCCCAATCAATAACCCGTTCCTGCCTTCTCCCCATATCCCTTGATTCCACCAGCCCCTAGAGCTCTATCTAACTCTCTTAAACCCATCCAGTGTGTTCGCCCCCACTGCCCTCTGTGGCATGGAATTGCACAAATTCACAACTCTCTGGGTGAAAAAGTTTTTTCTCACCTCAGTCTTAATTGAGTCAGGGGATATGGGGAGAAGGCAGGAACGGGGTACTGATTGGGGATGATCAGCCATGATCACATTGAATGGCGGTGCTGGTTTGAATCTACTCCTGCACCTATTGTCTGTTGTCTATTGTCTATCTATCTCTGCCTTAAATAAAAATATCCGCCCATTCTCTACCCCCGTCAGCCCATTATTTCCTCTCCGCCCCCTCACACCATCTCCCCCCCCTCCCGAACAACCCAATGCTGCTCACGAATCTTGATCCCTCCTCCCGGCCCAGTCCCAAATAGACGGCCCTCTCCTTCCCCTGCCCCCCCCCCCCCCCCCCTGCGAGCCTGCACCGCTATTCAATGTGATCATGGCGGATCTTCCCCAATCAGTAGCCCGTTCCTGCCTTCTCCCCAAGTCTCCTGACACCGCTATCTTTAAGAGCCCTATCTAGCTCTCTCTTGAAAGTATCCAGAGAACCGGCCTCCATCGCCCTCCATCACCTGGCGAGAACGGCCTGGAACATCGGCCCCCTTAGCGGCGACTGCAGAGGCCTCAATAGGCCTGACTGTGGACATGGGGATGGGGACTGGACTTTGTACCTTCCCCCACAGTGGGGACCATTGTGGGGGGATGTTTTTATGTTTATTGTTAAATTCTTTAATGTTGTGTCTTATCTCTATCCGTGTGCTACATGGCAAGACAAATTTCACTACACCAATTGGTGTATGTGATAATAAATGTCCTTTGTCCTATGTAATGCCATTGTGGTGATGGGGGATTTCAATATTCAGGCAGACTGGGAAAATCAGGTTGGTTCAGGACCCCAAGAACTTAATAGCCACTTCACAAATGACAAAGACACACGTCGCTTGTGGCAGGGATTTCATACCATATAACCATATAACAATTACAGCACGGAAACAGGCCATCTCGACCCTCCTAGTCCGTGCCGAACACGTATTCTCCCCTAGTCCCATATACCTGCGCTCAGACCATAACCCTCCATTCCTTTCCTGTCCATATAACTATCCAATTGATTTTTAAATGATAAAAACGAACCTGCCTCCACCACCTTCACTGGAAGCTCATTCCACACAGCCACCACACTCTGAGTAAAGAAGTTCCCCCTCATGTTACCCCTAAACTTCTGTCCCTCAATTCTCAAGTCATGTCCCCTTGTATAACATATAACAATTTACAGCATGGAAACAGGCCATCTCGGCCCTACAAGTCCGTGACAAACAAGTCCATGCCGATACCATCACTGAATACAAGCCCCCCCCCCCCCCGCTGCGGATATGCCAAAATGACCCCTCTCTACCAGGTGAACTGAACGAGTTTTACGCACGGTTTCAGGTTAGAAATACCACCCAGATACAAGCACTCCTGCCATCAACCAGCGACCAGTCACTCAGGCTGTCCACAGCTGGAGTTAAAAAGGCCTTTGCCAGCATCAATCCACGCAAAGCTGCAGGGCCGGATAAAATCCCTGGATGCGTTTTAAGGGATTATGCCGAGCAACTAAAAGATGTCTTTACAGACATTTTTAACATCTCGATCAGCCAGGCAGTAGTGCCCAACTGTCTTAAAAGTGCCACCATCGTTCCTGTCCCGAAGAAACCTAACCCAGCCTTTCTCAATGACTTTCGTCCAGTGGCTCGCACACCCATACTAATGAAGTGTTTTGAGCGGCTGGTTATGCAGCACATTAAAAATTGTCTCCCTGCTGACCTAGACCCACTGCAGTTTGCTTATAGAGCCAACCGGTCCACAGAGGACGCAGTCTCTACAACACTCAACCTCGCACTATCACATCTCGACCGGAAGAATACCTATGCCAGGATCCTCTTTATAGACCTGAGCTCCGCTTTTAATACAATCATCCCACAGCAGCTGGTGGAGAAGCTGAAGCTGTTAAAGGTGGATACTGGCACTTGCAACTGGATCCTTAACTTTTTATCACAACGGCAGCAGACAGTCAGGGTGGGCAGTCGGACATCAAGAACCATCGCTGTGAGCACTGGCTCACCCCAAGTCTGTGTCCTAAGCCCCTGCTGTTTAGTCTGCTTACTCATGACTGTACTGCTAGACTCAGCAATAACTATATCAACAAGTTCGGTGCTGACACAACAGCGCACCCCCAGAAGTGAGGACAGTACAGAGCTGGTCGGGGGGGGGGGGGGGGGGGAGCAGAGGAACAACTCCAGGACTGTTTGGAGTCTGTAGACTGGGCAATGTTCAAGGACTCGGCAATGGACTTGAACGAATACGCCAGTCGTTACAGACTTCGTAAAGAAATGTGTGGAGGACTGCATCCCTACAAAAACGTTCCGAGTGTTTCCCAATCAGAAACCTTGGATGAACTTTGAGATCTGCACTCTTCTGAAGTCCAGACACAGGGCATTCACTTCCAATGATACAGTGGCCTACATGAAGTCCAGATACGACCTTGGTAAGGCCATCAAAAATGGCCAAAAGGGACTTCTGCTCCAAACTGGAGGATGAGACAGATGTTCGGCAGCTGTGGCGGGGCCTGAATGCAATCACCTCCTACAAGGCGAAATCAGGAGGCAGCTCGAATGTCGGCGAAACATCACTCCCTGACGAGCTCAATGCGTTTTACGCATGCTTTGACAGGGAGAATACTGATGTGCCTTCCCGATCCCCCATTCGCTATGAAGGCATTTCAGTTTCAGTCACAGAGGCCGGCGTCAGGAAATCCTTCAGAGGGGTGAACCCCCGAAAAGCACCTGGACCTGATGGTATACCCGGCCGTGTTCTAAAAACCTGTGCGGACCAACTGGCGGGAGTTTTTACGGACATTTTCATCCTCTCACTTCTGAGGTCTGAAGTCCCCACCTGCTTTAAAAGGGCATCAATTATACCAGTGCCCAAGAAGAGTAAGGTGACGCGCCTCAATGACTATCGACCATTGGCACTAACGCCGGTGGTGATGAAGTGTTTCGAGAGGTTGATCATGGCAAGATCAACTCCTACCTCGACAAAAACCTGGACCCACTGCAGTTCGCTTACCGCCACAACAGATCAACGGTGGATGCGATCTCGCTGGCCCTCCACTCTGCACTGGACCACTTGGACAACATAAACTCATATGTCAGGCTGTTATTCATCGATTACAGCTCGGCATTTAACACAATCATCCCCTCCAAACTGGTTACCAAACTCGCAGACATGGGTCTCTGCGCATCCCTCTGCAATTGGATCCTCGACTTCCTCATTCACAGGCCACAGTCTGTTCGTATTGGTGGAAATGTGTCAGCCTCGATAACAATCAGCACGGGAGCACCTCAAGGCTGCGTGCTCAGCTCCCTGCTGTACTCACTCTATACCCATGACTGCAGTAGCCAATCACAGTGCGAACTCCATCATCAAGTTCGCTGACGACACCACTGTTGTGGGACGTATCACTGATGGGGATGAGTCAGAGTATAGAAGAGAGATCGAGCAACTGTCCATATGGTGCCAGCGCAATAACCTGGCCCTCAACACCAGCAAAACCAAGGAACTGATTATGGACTTTGGAAGGAGTAGGAGGGGACCCACAGCCCCATTTATATCAACGGGTCGATGGTTGAAAGGGTCAAGAGCTTCAAATTCCTGGGCGTGCACATCTCTGAAGATCTTTCCTGATCCGAGAACACTAATGCAATTATCAAGAAAGCTCATCAGAGCCTCTACCTCCTGAGAAGATTACAGAGAGTCGGTTTGTCAAGGAAGACTCTCTCTAACTTCTACAGGTGCACAGTAGAGAGCATGCTGACCGGTTGCATCGTGGCTTGGTTCGGCAATTTGAGCGCCCTGGAGAGGAAAAGACTACAAAAAGTAGTAAACACTGCCCAGTCCATCATCGGCTCTGACCTTCCTTCCATCGAGGGGATTTATCGCAGTCGCTGCCTCAAAAAGGCTGGCAGTATCATCAAAGACCCACACCATCCTGGCCACACACTCATCTCCCTGCTACCTTCAGGTAGAAGGTACAGGAGCCTGAAGACTGCAACAACCAGGTTCAGGAATAGCTACTTCCCCACAGCCATCAGGCTATTAAACCTTGCTCGTACAAAACTCTGATTATTAATTAATAACCACTTTCTGTTATTTGCACTTTATCAGTTTATTATTCATGTGTGTATATATTTATATCATGGTATATGGACACACTGATCTGTTTTGTAGTAAATGCCTACTATGTTCTGTGGACGGAAGCAAAGCAAGAATTTCATTGTCCATAAAGGGACACATGACAATAATCTCACTTGAACTTGGTGGGTCTCATCAGCGACAATAATGAGTCGGCGAACAGGGTGGAGGTGCAGCTGCTTACAGAATGGTGCAGATCTCACAACCGCACTCTCAATGTGGAAAAAACTATTGATTGATTTCAGGAGGGTTGGAAAACAACATCACACTCCGCTGCATATTGATGGAGCTGCTGTGGAGAGGGTCAGCAGTGTGAAGTTCCTTGGACTCCATCTGTCGGGTGACCTGACCTCTACGACCAACACCACAGCAGTGATCAAAAGAGCTCAGCAGCGGCTCCACCCTCTCCGGAGACTAAGGAAAGCAGGTCTCCCTACTGCTCATCTAAGGACCTTCTACAGGGGCACCATCGAAAGCATACTGACCTATGGCATCACTTCCTGGTTTGGGATCTGCAAGGCTATGAACAATATCAACTCAACAGATAGTGAAGACAGCCAGCAGGATCATTGGTGCCTCGCTCCCTTTCCTGTTGGAGATCTACAAGAAGCGGAACATCAGTAGAGCCATCTCCATCATCCAGGACCCCTACCACATCTTCTCCATTCTGCCATCTGGAAAGAGGTACAGGAGCATCAGCTGCAAAACCAGCAGGATCCACAGCTTCTTCCCACAGGCAATAAGACTGATTAACGGACTGTGTCCCCTCCCCAAATATCGTTCACAAACACATTCAACCTCGTCCATACTTTGACAGCTAGGCACCTGTCAAAGTAAAGCCACTGTTGGTCGGAATGTCTGTTGTTATTCTATTGTAAATTTTAGGCCTACTTTTTGATTTTAGACATGGTAATTTTAATTTGTTTTTAAAGCTCTATGTATTTATCCTTTTTTTATTAACTACACTGAATGGAAACTGATAGAGTAACGATGTTTTCGTTTCCTCTGTGTATGCAAGTACTCAGTGAAAATTATATTAAATAAATACTGAATACTGAAGAAAGAGAGTTTGTAGAATTCCTCCGAGATGGATTCTTGGAGCAGCTTGTAATGGAGCCGACCAGAGAAAAGGCAATTCTGGATTTAGTGTTGTCCAATGAACGAACCAGATATGCTAAGAGAACTCCAGGTAAAGGAACCGCTTGGAGGTAGTGATCATAATATGATTAGTTTTAATGTGCAATTTGAGAAGGAGAACGTTAAATTGGAAGTGTCAGTGATGCAGTTGAACAAAGGGGACTATGAAGCCATGAGAGAGGAGCTGGCCAAGGTAGACTGGAAAAGGATACTAGCAGGAATTACGGTGGAACAGCAACGGCAGGAATTTCTGGGCATAATCCGGAAGACACAGGATCATTTCATTCCAAAAAGGAAGAAATATTCCAAGGGGAGTAGGAGGCAACCGTTGCTGACAAGAGAAGTTAGGGATAGAATAAAACTAAAAGAAAAGATGTATAACGCAGCAAAGAGTAGCCGGAAGCCAGAGGGAGGGATGGACAGGGAGGGAGGGAGGGATGGACAGAAGAGGGAGGGATGGACAGAGAGGGAGGGACAGGGAGAGACACAGAGAGACAGTGAAAGTGAGAGAGACATAGGCAGAGACAGAGACAAAGATGGATAGAGAGAAAGAGAGAGAGCGACAGAGAGAATGTGTTGGGGAAGATAGACACAAAGTGCTGGAGTAACTCAGCGGGTCAGAGAGCATCTGTGGAGAGGATAGACACTATTTTGCAGAGGCCAATTAATCTACAACCCTGAACGCCTTTGAAATGTTGGAGGAAACCGGAGCACCCAGAGTAAAAACCATACAGGTCAAGGGGAGAACGTACAGACTCCACACAGATATCACCCGTAGTCAGGATCGAACCCGGGTCTCTGGCGGTGAGGCAACAGCTGTAGTGCTGCGCCATTGCACCCAATATGTGCTAGTAATGTCCTGTTTGCCAGCTTGTTGACCCTCTGTGTTCCCCTCCTGCAGGGGTTGGGAGCCGTTTCTGTGGACGGAGACAAGGGGACGTTAGTGGCCATTGAGTGCGGCCGGTGAGCCGTCTGCTCGGTGTGCGGGCTGAGCTACGATGGAGGACCACATGACGGGGAATGACAAGGAGAAGCGTTATGAGTGTGACGTGTGTGGCAAGGCGTATCAGCGCCCGAGCCATCTGGAGATCCACCGGCGAGTGCACACGGGAGAACGCCCCTTCGACTGCTCCGACTGCGGAAAATGCTTCAAGTCATCGTCGGTCCTGAAGGAGCACAGGCACCTGCACACCGGGGAACGACCCTACATCTGCAACGACTGTGGCAAGGGCTTCACCCGCTCCAGCTACCTGCTGATGCACCAGCGCACCCACACCGGCGAGCGTCCCTACACCTGCGCCCAGTGCGGCAAGGGCTTCACCCAGTCCAGCAGCCTGCTGGAGCACCAGCGCAACCACACAGGCGAGCGCCCCTTCACCTGCGCCCAGTGCGGCAAGGGCTTCATCCGCTCTTCCACGCTGCTGTCCCACCAGCGCAACCACACCGGCGAGCGCCCCTTCACCTGCGCTCAGTGCGGCAAGGGCTTCATCCGCTCCTCCACGCTGCTGTCCCACCAGCGCACCCACACTGTGGAGCAGCCCTACACCTGTGCCCAGTGCGGCAAGGGCTTCACCGAGTCCAGCAGCCTGCTGGTGCACCAGCGCACCCACACGGGCGAGCGCCCCTTCACCTGCATCCAGTGCGGCAAGGGCTTCATCAAGTCCAACTACCTGCTGTCGCACCAACGCATCCACACCGGCGAGCGCCCCCACACCTGCACACAGTGCGGCAAAGGCTTCACCCGCTCCAGCACCCTGCTGTCCCACCAGCGCACCCACACCGGCGAGCGTCCCTACACCTGCGCCCAGTGTGGCAAGAGCTTCACCCAGTCCAGTCACCTGAAGGAGCACCAGCGCACCCACACCGGCGAGCGCCCCTACACCTGCACCCAGTGCGGCCAGGTCTTCATGTACTCCAGCACCCTGCTGTCCCACCAGCGCACCCACACCGGCGAGCGTCCCTACACCTGCGCCAAGTGTGGCAAGGGCTTCATGTACTCCAGCAAGCTACTGTCCCACCAGCGCACCCACACCGGCGAGCGTCCCTATACCTGCGCCCAGTGCGGCAAGGGCTTCACCCAGTCCAATCACCTGAAGGAGCACCAGCACACCCACTCCGGCGAGCGTCCCTACACCTGCGTCCAGTGCGGCAAGGGCTTCACCAGCTCCACCAAGCTGCTGTCCCACCAGCGGGTGCACACCAGCGACCATCCCGTCCCCAGCCCGGTGCGTGGAGAGCACTTTGCCATGGCATCCCATGCTCTGTCTCACCAGCGCATGCACACCAGTGGCCAGCCCTATGACTGCCCGTATTGCAGTGAGGAGTTTGACAGCTCGCGGGGGTTGCGACAGCACCAGCGGACCCACGCCGGCGAGCAGCTGCTCCCACTGTAACAAGACAGCATTGGGGCTGTGGGAGCACCAGCGGATACACACCGGAGAGAGACCATTTGTGTGCGCTCGGTGTGGCAAGGGTTTCACCCGCCTTGACCACCTGCTGGAGCACCCATTCCTTCTCTCCAGAGATGCTGCCTGTCCCGCTGAGTTACTCCAGCACTCTGAAATGTCACATATCCATGTTCTCCAGAGATGCTGCCTGAACCACTGAGTTACTCCAGCACTCTGTGTTAGTCATAGAGTGATACAGTGTGGAAACAGGCCCTTCGGCCCAACTTGCCCACACCGACTAACATGTCCCAGCTACACTAGTCCCACCTGCCTGTGTTTGGTCCATATCCCTCCAAACTTGTCCAATCCATGTAACTGTCTAACTGTTTCTTGGGATAGTCACAGCCTCAACTACCTCCTCTGACAGTTTGTTCCATACTCCCACCACCCTCTGAAAAAGTTACCCCTCAGTTTCCTTTTAAATCTTTTCCCCTTCACCTTGAACCCATGTCCTCTGGTCCTCGATTCCCCCACTCTGGGCAAGAGATTCTGTGCATCTAACTAAATTGTGTTCTATGCAAGATTCCAGCATCTGAAGTTTCTTATGTCTCCCTCACCTATATCCACCTATCACTTCTGAAGAAGGGTCTCAAGCTGAAACGTCACCCATTCCTTCTCTCGAGAAATGCTGCATGTTCCGCTGAGTTACTCCAGCATTTTGTGTCCACCTGTCACTTGCCAGGCTTTGTCCAGCCCCCATCTCTCTTTTCCAGCTTCCTCCCCCCCCCCCCCCCCCCCATCCTCTCCACTCAGTCTGAAGAAGGGTCCCGACTCAAAACTTTGTCCATTCCCTCTAAAGCAGTGGAGGAACTCAGTGGGTCAGGTCGCATCTGTAGAGGGAAGGGAATCTAATGCGACCACTCCCATCTCTCCTTTCCAACTTTCTCCACCCCCACACCAAGCAGTCTGAAGAAGGGTCCTGACCTAGAATGTTGCCTGTCCATGTTCTCCAGACGTGCAAGTTATTCCAGGAGATTGTGTCTCTCTTTGTAAACCAGCATCTGTTCCTTCTTTACGTATGTGAAGAGGAAAACATTAGTTAAGACCAAAGTTGGACTATTTTTATTTTATTTATTATATTTATTAGAAGTAAGTACAATACAGTGGTACCTTTTTTCAGGTACCGAATATATGTTGACATGATACATTCTCTGTACAACTTCATTTTTTTTTTTAAGAGAGAAATGAGAAAGAGAGAGATAGTAGAGAGTAGAACAATGTGTAGTGTGTATAAAAAAGAAAGAGATAGTGAGGAAGAGAAGTAAGAAAGAAGAAGGAGCAAGAGAGAGATTAGCAAATAGGCAGTAGGAGATGAGTTTTTATATTGTTGATCATCTTTCCCCCAGACCTGAAACAATTGGTTTTACGATACTGTTGCACCATATGAATCCAAAAAGTCAATAAATGGAGACCAGCTCGTTAAGAATTGGTCTTGTTTATCTTTTAGGAAGAGTCGCATTTCTTACAGGTGTGCTGTGTCCAACATATTTCTAATCCACATTTTGAGCGTTGGTATAGTTACATTTTTCCAAATTGTAACTATAAGTTTTTTTGCTATTATTAACCCATAATTTAAAAAAATGAATTTTGGCATATGTTTAATTTGTTCCCGTCTCCCGTTACTACAAATATAATCATTTCAGTATTAGGTTCCATTTTTGTCTTGAATAGATTTGTGAATATATCAAAAATATCACACCAAAATTTATGAAGTTTTATACAGGAAACAAAAGAATGTGTAATGTTGGCATTTTGAGAAAGACATTTATCACAGATGGGAGAAATATTTGGATAACATTTATTCAGCCTAGTTTTTGAATAATATAGTCTATGCAGTAATCTAAATTGAATTAAGTTGTGTCTTGCATTAATCGAGCATTTATGTATATATATCAAATACCTTTCCCATGTTTCTTTCGAGATTTTTATCATTAATTCTTGTACCCAGTCTTCTCTAAGTGCCTCTGTTGATGGTAATTCTCTATTTAAAATACGGTTATATAGATATGATATTATTTTTTGTGAATCAGCCTTAATATTAATTGCTTCTTCCAATGGGTCTAAACTTATAATTTGAAATATTTGTATATATTTCTTCATGATATCACACTACAAACTGTAGATATTTAAAATATTGGTTGTCATTCAGTTTAAATTTTAGTTTTAATTGTTGAAATGATAACAGATTACCCATTTCATACAAAATTGCTGGGGAAACTCAGCGGGTGCAGCAGCATCTATGGAGCGAAGGAAATAGGCGACGTTTCGGGCCGAAACGTCGCCTATTTCCTTCGCTCCATAGATGCTGCTGCACCCGCTGAGTTTCCCCAGCAATTTTGTGTACCTTCGATATTCCAGCATCGGCAGTTCCCTTTTGAACACCCATTTCATACATGTCGCCTACCTTTTTAATTCCCATTCTTTCCCATTGTTTGTATGTTTTATCAATAAGAGATGGTTTAAATGCCGGAATATTCACTATTGGCGTTAGCACTGATAGGTTTCTTAATTTTAGTTAATTTTATTTGTTTCCAAATTCTTATGGTATTATGGATCATTAGATTCTTCTTATATATTGCGTTGTTAAGTTTTGTCGGGGAGAAGATGATCGCTCCTATATCAACAATCCTCTTTCTCCATTCTTATCCATTCCGTCTGTTGAGGAGAGCTATCCAACCAGTAAATTATATTCTTAATATGCACTGCCCAATAATAATACAAAAAATTAGGAAGTGAGAGTCCCCCAACATCTTTGGGTTTACCCAGATGATTTATTTGAATTGTATGTGCTCTATAGTCCCAAATAAAATTAGTAATGTTAGAATCTATTTTTTTTTTTAAACTGTTTTGGTATATATATTGGTATGGATTGAAATAGGTATATTATTTGTGGTAAAAAAAAAACATTTTTATAGTGTTTATTCTACCTATTAATGACAGCGGGATTGTTTTCCAGAATTTAATCAAGGCATTCAATATATTTAATAGTGGCATAAAATTAGCATTAAATAATGATTTATATCTTCTGGTAATTTGAATAACCAAATACTTAAATTTTTCTGATGCAAATTTAATGGGAAATTTTAATGTGAGTCGTTTCCTGAGGCTTTAATGACATAATTTCACTTTTATTCCAATTTATTTGTATCCTGAAAAAGACCCGAATTCCTCTATTAAATGTAATAAGGTCGGGATACTCGTTTGTGAATTTGTAATATATAAAAGTATATCATCTGCATATAATGAAATTTTATTAATTAAGTCTTTAGTATTGTATCCCTGAATATTCGGATGAATTCTTATCCTTTCAGCCAGAGGTTCTATCATAAGGGCAAATAGCAGGGGTGATAATACACATCCCTGCCTATTGCCCCTCGATAATTGGAATTTTGGGGATAACATATTATTAGTTAATATTCTTGCCGTCGGTTTGTATATAAAATTTTACCCATCTAATAAAATTCTCTCCCATATTACATTTATGGAGTACTTTATATAAGTACTGCCACTCTACCTGATCAAATGCTTTCTCTGCTTTCAGAGAGACAACTGACATATCTTCTTTTTCTGTTTCGTGTGAGTACATTATATTAAACAGGCATCTCAAATTATTAAATTATTGTCTTTTAGATATAAACCCCGTTTGGTCTGGATGTATCAATTTATTAATATATTTACTCATTCTTCTTGCTAAAGTCTTTGCAAAAATTTTTGATGTTCTGATCTGTATTTAAAAGTGATATGACTCTATGAGCCTGGTTCTTCTAGATCTTTATCTTTTTTTGGTATATGCGTAATTGTAGATTCTGCTAGTGTTTCTGGTAGTTTATTTTCGGAAAAGCATAAGCATATTTAAGTAAGCGTGGGACCGTTATCTCCTGAAATCTTTTATAAAACTCATTACTAAAACCATCTGGTCCAGGCGTCTTCCCATTTTTCAGTGCTTTTATTGTTTCTCTTATTCATTTGTAATCTGAGCTCCTAGCTCCTCTTGTTCTAAGATATCCAGTTTTGGAAGGTTTGTTATCTAGAACATTTGTAATTTTACTATCTTCTACTTTAGTTTTAGATGTACATAAATGTTGATAAAATGAGCGAACCGTTTATTAATAGCCTTGGGTAATGTTAGTAGTTCACCTTTCTCTGATTTAATTTTAATAATAGTATTTTCCTTTTCTTGTTTCTTCTGTTGCCGCGCTAAGTGTTTATGTGGCTTGTCACCAAATTCGAAATGTGCCTGTTTTGTAATTTGGAATAATCTTATTACTCTTGCCGATAAAATTCGATTTAGTTTATATTTCAGTAGTGTAATCTTATTATGTTTATCTATAGTTGGATCTTTTGCATTATCTAATTCAAATAATCTGATTTCATGTTCTAATGTCCGTTGTTCTGTCTTATTCTTTTCATTTTGAAAACTTTGGTAGGAAATTATAACTCCTCGGATGAATGCCTTAAAGGTTTCCCATAATAAAGATGGTGAAATACCTGGTGTCTCAATTGTCTCAAAATTTTTTTTAATTTGTTGTTTTAAATACTCGTGACCTTATGGGTTATTTAATATTTGTACGTTGAATCTCCAAAAAGGTTTTATACCCGGCATTCCCTCAACTTTTAATGTAAAGGTCAGCGGGGAGTGATCAGAAATAATACTATTGTAAGATTTAGGGTTAATCGTATATGGAATTAATTTTGTATCCACTAATAAATAATCAATTCGTGGGTACGTTTTATGTACCAATGAGTAAAATGAGTATTCCCTTCCCGTTGGGTTAACTATTCTCCATACATCTGTTATATTAGTGTTTTTTATGTATGTATTTAAAAGTTCACTAGTCTTAGATTTGGAATTAACCTTCCTTGGTTTTAATGATTTGTCTAAGTATGGATCTATAACGCAATTGAAATCCCCCCCTAATATTACATTTTGGTAATTATGCTCTGAAATTATATCATATAACATATAACCATATAACAATTACAGCACGAAAACAGGCCATCTCGACCCTTCTAGTCCGTGCCGAACACGTATTCTCCCCTAGTCCCATATACCTGCACTCAGACTATAACTCTCCATTCCTTTCCCGTCCATGTAACTATCCAATTTATTTTTAAATGATAAAAATGAACCTGCCTCCACCACCTTCACTGGAAGCTCATTCCACACAGCCACCACTCTCTGAGTAAAGAAGTTCCCCCTCATGTTACCCCTAAACTTCTGTCCCTTAATTCTCAAGTCATGTCCCCTTGTTTGAATCTTCCCTACTCTCAGTGGGAAAAGCTTATCCACGTCAACTCTGTCTATCCCTCTCATCATTTTAAAGACCTCTATCAAGTCCCCCCTTAACCTTCTGCGCTCTAAAGAATAAAGCCCTAACTTGTTCAACCTTTCTCTGTAACTTAGTTGCTGAAACCCAGGCAACATTCTAGTAAATCTCCTCTCTACTCTCTCTATTTTGTTGACATCCTTCCTATAATTAGGCGACCAAAATTGTACACCATACTCCAGAATTGGCCTCACCAATGCCTTGTACAATTTTAACATTACATCCCAACTTCTATGCTCAATGCTCTGATTTATAAAGGCCAGCACACCAAAAGCTTTCTTTACCAATATCCAATAAATATCCAAAATATTCTTTAAAAATTGGGGGTTATCAAAGTTTCGAGCATATATATTTATCATAGTCATTGGTGTGGAGTAAAATTCTTCCGCAACTATAGTGTACCTTCCCTCTTTATCTGATATAGTAGTTTTTAATTTAAATGGTATTCCTTTCCAAATAATAATAGCTGTACCTCTAGCTTTAGAAGTAAAGAACAAGTTGTAAGCTTGACCTATCCAGTTTGCCTTCAGTCTCATCTGTGTTTGTTGTTTCGTGTGTGTTTCTTGCAGTAAAGCTATATCCGAATTTAATGATTTTAACTGGGCCAGAATCTTGCCCCTCTTAATTGGATCAGGCGCACCCCTGATATTCCAGCAGCAAAATGTGATTCCTCCGTTCTTTATTTGTCTATTGTCTTGCATTGTAAATCAGTTTTAATAGCTTTGATTCATATGGTGCAGCCAAATACCTCAGGATTCTGGTTGTTGGGTGATCATACCAAACTTCTGAAGATGTTTTGCATCTCTTCCCTCTATTGAACCTCAAGGAAAGAAAGAAGAAAGCATGTATTGTGTTAGTAATAAAAAAATTAACAAGTGAAATGAATAAAATATAATGACTTTAAGGTATCAAAAAAGCAATACCTTAAAAATAAGAAGCCACCAATGGTGGTTACAATTGAATGGACCGCCGTAGTTGATATTATACATTGAGCTCCGTCCCCTTGACAGAGTATCATAAAAGACTACAGGCCGTTTCATCTTATTGTGACAAGAATTATCCAGTCAAGGCGAATAAAAACAAAAAAACTTCAGGAATAGAGAGAAAGCAGAATCAAGCCAGAGACAAATCAAACCTGTATATTCATTTCTATATGTATATATACCTTTTCAATTTTTCTCTTATGTACCCGGGTTTGTTACACTAACCCCCATCTTTCCCCCAAGTATGAGCATGTTCCAATTGGTTAAACTTCTTTATCTTAAGTACATGCAACTTCCAAGGCTTAGACATAGCCCAGCATCTGGAACTTTTCCAAGTATTAAACTCCTCGCTCCTTCACACAGGAGAGCCAGGATGTTTAGACGCTAAAAATCTCTGAAATAGGCAGGCAAAAAGGCAAAATAAAATTACAAAAAAAGGCCTGGAAAAAGGCATTTGTTGACTAAAAAGGCATAAAAAGGTATTTATTTCCAGCACCAAAATATGGTTAAAAATGATAATTATAAAGGTATACTACATTAAATGACCAAAGTTGCCTGGTTGCACATAACTACCAGCATTTTTTCAAATTATCTGGTGTTAATCTATGCCATCTGTCAGACAGGATATGCTACAGTTGTGAAAAACTTATTTCTACCCCAGCTGAGGTCACTGGTGCATTCCTGAAACAAGCTACAAACTCTACATTCATGTTGATATCTTGTGCATTACAACTACCTTTGAGAAATGTAGTTATGTTTTGTACTCTTCGATCTTTGCTAGCTAAAATCACCCTCTCGCATTTTCCTTGTATGTCTTTACCTACATCGCCAGGAACTTAAAATACAAAGTACAGCAAGTGAAGATGTAAACAACTGAGCAATAGTTGTGCTTTTTGACTTCTCCAATACTTCCAAGGTCAAGAAATACTCCTTTGATGGTTGACCTGCCTCCAGTTTACCGATGACCACATTGGCAACATATCTCCCCACAGCATTGGTTGTCTCGTCTATTGAGATCCATATTTTGATGCATGCAACCTCATCTCTAATTTTCTCCACAACAATGTTGAAGTTGTTGTCAACATAATTTTTCTGTAATGATGACTCGCTCGGTATAGGTTCCTTTGTTTATTTACCTAAGTAACCTCTGAGAGATTTGTTTTCCAATTTCCACAGTGGAATTCCAGCATCAATGAATGCTTTGCACAGATCACTCAATAACTCAGAGATTTGCGATTGGAGCCAGCAGTAAATGTTGTGAGGGGACAAGCTTGCGTATTTTCCAACTTCAGTTTCTCTGCCGTCAACTTGTGTTTAGCTGTCTGTACATTTCCTGGAGACAAAATATTTCTTCTCATGATTCACTGCTTCCTCACATGCTTTGCAAAACTGCACACAGTTGTCTGTAGAGAATATATCACTCCCGTACACTCTCACCAAATAGTTCCGTTTTTTTACAAGGCGTTGACTTTAGGCATTCTGATGCTTACTGGGGTAGATCCTACAGGAGCAAGGATGCAGACCTCTATGGGCAAGCCAAGTACAAGCTGAGAAGAGGAATCATAGCTGCCAAGGAAAGGTGCTCTGAAAGGTTGAGGAGCAAGTTCTCAGCAAATGACCCATCTTCAGTGTGGAAGGGCTTGCAAGAAATCACAAGCTACAAGCGGAAAACCACCCGCAGCTGGGCAATCGTCAGCTGACCAATGACCTGAACGAGTTCTACTGCAGGTTCGATAAACAGAAACTTAACCCTGGTACCCTCATACCCCATACCCAACCAACACCTCCAGTTTGAAAAGACTAGATCCTTCCCCACCTACTCTTCCCCAATCACCACATCACATTTACTTAAAGCACGAGTCCAGTCTGCAAAGACCAGACCCTTTCCCACGCACTCCTCTCCAATCAACACCCACTTACAGCCGGGGTTCGCCCCAGTGCTGTAAATTTTCTTGTAGGTTACGTTAAAATGGCAAAAAAAAAAAAGCTGATTTAGGCACTCAATCGTGAAAAAGGCATTAGCTTCCTGAAATCATCAAAAAATGCATGAAAAGGCACATGGCATTTATGGCAAAATCCCGGCTCTACTTATAATGTATTAATATTATTATGCACATTTTCACTAGTTATTATGTATTAGTATACATCATCAGTTTTATTTCCTTACATTTAAACTATTATGTTTATTTAATAATTAATAATAGCTATAAAAGCTCCCCTTATCCCCCAGGCTCCGTTGGTCAGTCATATTAGTATAATACATTAAACGAGAGTTAGTATTATTAGATTTATATGGTTAATTAATTATTTACTATAAATGTATGCTATAGTAATTAAGATTGTGTGGTGCGTAGGTCTCGAAATGAAAGAGAGGAGTCAAGTATTTCGAGAGGCACCTTTATTTGTGTTCCTCCCAGTTGTAGGGAAGTCCACACGAGAGAAAGATGGCACCCAAACCTCTGACTTTAAACCCTCTGGTTAAGGGCCGCCTCCGGACTGAACCACTCCCGTGCCGAGGGGTTCGACAGTTAGGATGGCCCGACCCATGGGATGGTCCGACCCGTCACAGGACCCCCCACCTCCAGAACCCGAGGCACGAAACGCACCGGCGGGCGCACGACCCAGCAGCCGTTCGTGGGGCTGGCGGAGGCATAGGTAGAGGGACAGGTCAAGGATAGGTCAAGGGACCGGCGGGAGGACAGGTGGAGTGACAGATGGAGGGAGCCGTGAAGGGGGGCGCCCTTGAGGCCTAGGTTGGGCAACCAGTACCGGCTGGTCAATGGCCAGTTGTGCCGGCTTCATCCGGTCAATCGACACGGCCTCCGGCCGGCCCCCCATGTCCAACACAAAAGTAGTCTGCCCGTGTTCCAGCACCCGGAACGGGCCCTCGTACGGCCTCTGGAGTGGCGTCCGGTGGGCATTTCGACGCAGGAAAATGTATGGGCAGTTCCGGAGGGCTGATGGCACATGCGGGCGAAATGTCCCATGTCGGGACGGGTGCGATCCTGCCAACTCGCTCGAGAAGGCGCTTTAAGGTGGATGCGGGCGTTCCCTGCTGCCCCGGCGCCGACGGCACGAACTCCCCGGGCACTGTGAGTGGCGACCCGTAAACGAGCTCCGCTGATGGTGAGGCCATGTCCTCTTTCGGAGCAGTCCGAAAGCCCAGCATGACCCACAGCAACACGTCCATCCAGTCCGGGCCGGAGAGTCGTGCCTTCAGCGCTGCCTTCAGCTGCCGATGGAACCTCTCCACCAGACCGTTAGCTTGCGAGTGAAAAGCTGTGGTGTGGTGCAGCCGCACCCCAAGCAAGCGACCCATGGCCGACCACAGCTCGGAGGTGAACTGTGGCCCCCGGTTTGAGGAGATGTGCACCGGCACCCCGAAGCGAGCAATCCAGTGCGCGGACAACGCACGAGCGCACATAGCTGTTGAAGTGTCGGCCAGTGAAGAAGCGGTCCACCATCGTGAGGAGGTGGGTGATGCCCCGGGACGGCGGGAGAGGCCCCAAAATGTCCATGTGGAGATGGTCGAATCGCCGGTGAGGTAGAATGAACGCCTGGAGAGGCGCACGGACATGGCGCTGGAGCTTCCCCGTCTGGCACGGAATGCAGGTGCGAGCCCAGTGGCCAACCTGCTTGCGCAGACTGTGCCGCATGAAACGAGCGGCTACTAGTGTCGTTGTCGCCCAGATTGATGGGTGAGACAGGCCGTGGAATACCTCGAGAACCCTCCGGCGCCAGGCGGCAGGGACGATGGGGCGCGGCTGACCGGACGATACATCGCACAGGATCGTCGCTCCTCCAGGACCGAGAGGGACATCCTCGAGGCGGAGGCCGGAGATGGCAGTCCGGTAGGCGGGCATCTCACCGTCTGTGAGCTGTGCCTCCGCCAGGGCAGAATAGTAAATTCCGGGTGCCACCTCGAAAACAGCATTGATAACGGGGCAGGACAATGCGTCGGCCACCCAGTTCTCTTAACGTAGCAGATGGATGTGGTATATTCAGAAATGTAGGCCAATTGCCGCTGCTGTCGTGCGGACCAGGGGTCGGAAACCTTCGCCAGGGCGAAAGTGAGCGGCTTGTGGTCCGTGTAGGAAGTGGCGCACTGCCAGGTACAGGGCCAGGAGCTCGTGATCGTATTTGGTCTGCGCGTGGTTGAGGTGCCGGCTGAAGAAGGGCAGGGGCCGCCAACCTCCGCCCGTTAGTTGCTCCAGCATGGCACCAACCGCCGATTCTGAGGCGTCCACTGTGAGAGCAGTCGGGGTATCTTCCCGAAGGTGCACCAGCAGTATGGCCTGAGCAGGTACCTCCTTCGCACCGCCAAATGGTGCCACTCCCTCGTGGCTCCACTTGTCGTTCTTATGCTGCCCACCCGCCAGAATTTGATACAGCGGCTGCATGATGTGAGGCACGGATGGTACAAAACTGGTGAAATGCCACGATCCCGACAAACTCCTGCAGGCCGCGCATCGTGCGTGGGCGGGGAAACCGACGGATGGCATCGACCCCGTCCGGCAGGGGAACCGTGCCTTGTGAAGTCACGCGGTGGCCGAGGAAGTCGATCTCAGTTACCCCAAAACGGCACTTGGCGAGGTTGATAGCGAAGCCATGCTCGCTGAGCCGCTGACAGAGCTGCCGGAGGTGGGCGCAGTGCTCCTGCTGCGAGCGGCTGGCCACCAGGGTGCCATCTAGGTAAACAACACAAATCGAAGTCGCGACACACCCCGTCCATCAAGTGTTGAAAAGCCTGCGCAGCGTTCTTGAGGCAGAACGGCAACCATGTGAATTCATACAGGCTGAACGGCATGATGATCGCCGTCTTGGGTACATCCTCTGGGTGGACCGGGATCTGGATATAACCCCGTACCAGATCCACTTTGGAAAATATTGTGGTCCCAGCCAAATGGGCGGTGAAGTCTTGGATGTGGGGTACGGAGTATCGATCCGCTGTTCCTGCGGCATTCAGCCGTCGGTAATCCCCGCAAGGTCGCCAGCCCCTGCTTGCCTTAGGGACCATGTGGGGTGGGGACGCCCATGGGATGCTTGAAGGACGGACTATCCCCAAGAACTCCATCGTGCTGAATTCCCGCTGTGCCAGACGCAGTTTATCCGGCAGCAGTCAGCGTGCTCGTGCGTGGATAGGTGGGCCGGTAGTCTATAAAATGTACCACTCCGTGACTGGGGGTTGATGACTGAAACTGTGTGGTCAGGATGTCCGGGAACGTGGCCAAGATCCGAGCGAAGTGGGAATCCACGGTCGACAGGGGGCGTCCCACCGGCTGATCCAAACTTAACGTGATCGCTTCCATCGTAGCGGCGTTGACCAAGCGCTGATGCCTGACGTCCACCAGGAGGGAATGCGCCCGGAGGAAGTCGGCCCCGAGCAACGGCTGGGAGACGTCAGTAATGGTGAATGGCCACGAGAAATTACAGGAGCCGATCACGACCGGGACCATGCGCGCTCCATACGTGCGGATGGGGCTGCCATTCGCCGCAGTGAGGATGGGCTCCCGCTGGAATGTCGTCCAGCGAAGGGGGCAGGACGCTGAGCTCCACTCCAATATCGACGAGGAAGCGGGTCCTGGAGCGCCGATCCCGGGCGAAGAGGCGGTGAATTTGGCCGGCCACCGCGGGGACTGTTGGCAGCGAGGAAGTCCGTGACCTCTTCAACCGTGTCCTGGTCGAGGGCCCCCACCAGGTAATAGAAACGGGTGGCATCCACTGTGATGTCCCGCAGGTTGAATTGGGCCTCCGCCTGCTGGAACCAGATGTGTGGCCGGGTGGTCCAGAAGGTGGGCAATTTAACAGAGCCCACGTTCAGAGACAAAGCCGGGTAGGGCTTTTGGCTTTCTCCATCATGACTGCAATGGAGCGTCGGAGTAACCAATGTGGTGCGTAGGTCTCGAAACGAAAGAGAGGAGTCAGGTATTTCGAGAGGCACCTTTATTTGTGTTCCTCCCGGATGTAGGGACGTTCACACGAGAGGAAGATGGCACCAAACCCCTGCCTTTAAACCCTCTGACTAAGGGCCGCCTGCAGACTGAACCACTCCCGTGCCGAGGGGTTCGACAGTTATAATGGCACGACGCTTGGGAGCCGCCACAATAGCATATACTTATTAAAACTCTGATCTTGTGCGTGCCTTTGTATATATATGTGTGTGTTTACATCTTCACGAACAAACTACGAGGTAACGATAACCATATAACCATATAACAATTACAGCACGGAAACAGGCCATCTCGGCCCTACAAGTCTGTGCCGAACACTTACTTTCCCGTAGTCCCATCTACCTGCACTCAGACCATAACCCTCCATTCCTTTCCCATCCATATACCTATCCAATATATTTTTAAATGATAATCCCGAACCACTTCCAATGGAAGCTCATTCCGCACAGCTACCACTCTCTGAATAAAGAAGTTCCCCCTCATGTTACCCCTAAACTTATGTCCCTTAATTATGAAGGCATGTCCTCTTGTTTGAATCTTCCCTACTCTCAATGGGAAAAGCTTATCCACGTCAACTCTGTCTATCCCTCTCATCATTTTAAAGACCTCTATCCAGTCCCCCCTTAACCTTCTGCGCTCCAAAGAATAAAGACCTAATTTATTCATAACATATTTACATATTCTGGTAGACATTTTTCCTGTCGAGGCCGGGATCACCTGATGTGAACATTTCCTTTTTTATTTATCGACTGATATTACCGATTTAAGCTTAAAAACGTCAAAAGACTGAATTTAAAACGATTTTTACTGTTAAAATCATTCCCCGCAGCTTCCAACACACTTCGATACAAAGTTGTGAAACAGAAACACGCTGAACTTTTCAGCTCAATGGCAAATCACTGCAAATGCACCCGACATTTGAAACAAAGATGCCATAGCTTCTGGCAGGACAGGAGGGGGAGGGTCAAATGGTATTGCAGTTGGCGAAGTGCAATTGAGATTTTTTATTTCAAGTCCAATGCTGTGGGGAGGCTGAGGAGTGCTGGAATCTTACGTTTGGCAACGAGTTGGGTGGGAGGACCACGCCCCCCCCGTGGGGGCTACGGCAGCGTCGGCGGAGCAGACACAATGCGTTTGCGCTTGATTAAGTATTTTACTAAAAGTCCCCTCTTGTTTCTATGTATATAGCTATGTGTGTTTTACCATTCGATCTTGGAACTACGCGAAAACGGTGCACGATATCGCTGAGAAATTTATACCACATTACTCACCATTGTCCTGTGGTCGTTTGTTTCAAATTTCGTTCAGATTCATGTTATATTTCATAAGTTATTGACATTTAAATATTTACAAATTCAAGTTTAAGAAACAATTTAGCAGCTATTGCGATCCAAATCCTTGCTGGCCTAGCTTGCAGCAAAAATGCAATCGAGGAACCCTCAGTCCTTCCAGCAAGTTTTTAGATGAACAGGAGGGGAGGGGCAATTGCATTATTTTTTAAAGTCCTCGCAGCAAAAGGATGCTGTGCTGGGGGATACGCCCTTGCACAGTTGGAGGTTATAGGTGAGTGCTGCAATATGGGGAAACGGGTAAGTGGTGGAATATTGCGTTGGGGAAAGCGGTATGTTGGGGTATCAGGCCTCCCGTGTGGGCTATGGGAGAGTGGGTGCATATTACGTTGGGGAGCGTCTTGCGTCCACAAGGCCTCCCCTGCGACAGGGATCCAACGGGTCCCATTTGGTCTAGTGTATACTAAAATTCTGATCGTATGTGTGTATATGTGTGTGTGTTTAGAGCTTCGCGAAAAAAATACCTGGTAACGATTTACCTATTCCGGTTGACATTTTTCCCGTTGAGTCCGGGATCACCTTCCGAGGCAGTGGCATCAATCCTTGGATTTGCAACTCATAAGCGAGACCTCGCTGTCGTTGCACTCCAGGTCCAGCTACAACATGAACAAGGAGGCGTTATCAGAGTCGATGCTGCACAGCCAGTGAGGAATGATGATATGGTGAGAACGACTTTGACTGAATTTGTGGCATTGTGTTCTGATGATTCGTTTGCAAGAACACTGTACCACAGTGATGTGCCCAGATATTATACATGGAACAACAGGAGGTGGCAAAGAATGAATGTGGGGAAGAGAGTGGAAGATTTCGCTTGTAGCCTACGTTCTGGGACGAGTGTATACAATATCTCCAAAATGTGGTGACTTCTACTTGAGGCTGCTTCTCCAATACGTCAAAGGACCATTGTCCTTCGAGTCATTGAAGATAATCTTCCTTCCTTCAAAGGCGTCTGCATAGAAAGTGGTTTGTTGGATGTTGACGACCATTAGCAATAAACAATGGAAGATGCTGAGATGACAAGATTCCCCAGTGCAATGGGGGATGTGTTTGTTGTTTTGCTGACAAATACCGACATCAACGATCCTCGACAATTATGAGATCGCTTCAAGAATTCAATGTCTGAGCATTAACATGAAAGCGAACGAAGAACACACAGTAATCCATATATCACGATTTATGAGTGGCACTGTCGTCAGGTTATGTTGTATATTCAGGACAAGCTTGAGGATTACAACAATACACCGGAATATTGCCAAGACGAAGTAAAGAAAGTCTGTACATTGGTGGAGACAATTTTGATTGGGTTATTGCATTGAATTATGTGAGGTAAGGGAAACAAGTAGAGTAGCTATGGAAACTATGAGATTCAAAGAAGAGGAAGTACTGACACTTTTGAGAAATATAAAAGTGGATAAGTCTCCAGGTCCGGACAGGATATTCCCTAGGACAGTGAGGGAAGTTAGTGTAGAAATAGCAGGGGCTATGTCAGAAATATTTCAAATGTCATTAGAAACGGGAATAGTGCCGGAGGATTGGCGTACTGCGCATGTTGTTCCATTGTTTAAAAAGGGGTCTAAGAGTAAACCTAGCAATTATAGACCTGTTAGTTTGACGTCAGAGGTGGGCAAATTAATGGAAAGGATACTTAGAGATAATATATATAAGCACCTGGATAAACAGGGTCTGATTAGGAACAGTCAACATGGATTTGTGCCTGGAAGGTCATGTTTGACTAAACTTCTTGAATTCTTTGAAGAGGTTACTCGGGAAATTGATGAGGGTAAAGCAGTGGATGTTGTATATATGGACTTTAGTAAGACCTTTGACAAGGTTCCTCACGGAATGTTGGTTAAGAAGGTTCAATGGTTGTGTATTAATGGTGGAGTAGCAAGATGGATTCAACAGTGGCTGAATGGGAGATGCCAGAGAGTAATGGTGGATGGTTGTTTGTCAGGTTGGAGGCCAGTGAACAGTGGGGTGCCACACAGGGATCTGTGTTCGGGCCACTGTTGTTTGTCATGTACATCAATGATCTGGATGATGGTGTGGTAAATTGGATTAGTAAGTATGCAGATGATACTAAGATAGGTGGGGTTGTGGATAATCAAGTAGATTTTCAAAGTCTACAGAGAGATTTATGCCAGTTGGAAGAGTGGGCTGAAAGATGGCAGATGGAGTTTAATGCTGATAAGTGTGAGGTGCTACATCTTGGCAGGACAAATCAAAATTGGACGTACATGGTAAATGGTAGGGAATTGAAGAATGCAGGTGAACAGAGGGATCTGGGAATAACTGTGCACAGTTCCCTGAAAGTGGAATCTCATGTAGATAGGGTGGTAAAGAAAGCTTTTGGTGTGCTGGCCTTTATAAATCAGAGCATTTAGTATAGAAGTTGGGATGTAATGTTAAAATTGTACAAGGCATTGGTGAGGCCAATTCTGTAGTATGGTGTACAATTTTGGTCGCCTAATTATAGGAAGGATGTCAACAAAATAGAGAGAGTACAGAGGAGATTTACTAGAATGTTGCCAGGGTTTCAGCAACTAAGTTACAGAGAAAGGTTGAACAAGTTAGGGCTTTAATCTTTGGAGCACAGAAGCTTTTCCCACTGAATAAGCTTTTCCCACTGAGAGTATGGAATATTCAAACAAGGGGACATGACTTGAGAATTAAGGGACAGAAGTTTACTGGTAACATGAGGGGGAACTTCTTTACTCAGAGAGTGGTGGCTGTGTGGAATGAGCTTCCAGTGAAGGTGGTGGAGGCAAGTTCGTTTTTATAATTTAAAAATAAATTGGATAGTTATATGGACGGGAAAGGAATGGAGGGTTATGGTCTGAGCGCAGGTATATGGGACTAGGGGAGAATACGTGTTCGGCACGGACTAGACGGGTCGAGATGGCCTGTTGCATTGCTGTAATTGTTATATGGTTATATAGTTATATGGAATTACAATAGATCAGAACAACAGCGATTTGTTGAGGAGAAGGAGCTTTGCTAAATGCTGAGCAGAGAGAAGTATATGACAATGCGTGCAACTGCTTGCAAAGGAATCTACTTTCAATTGTTTTTATTGATTCACTAGGAGGAACAGGAAATCACGAATTTGATTATCTCCAAAGTTAGAGGCCAAGGTGAAATTGTCATTGCTCTAGCATCCTCTGATATAGCAGCTACATTATTGTCTGGTGGAAGAACTGCGCATTCTCGATTCAAGACACCCATCCACGTGACGGAGAATACATGCTGCAACAATGCGAAGAACTCTAACACGGCACGTTTGATGAGGCAAGTGAAACTCGTGTTTTGGAAGGAATGCCCAATGATTGAGAGGGAGAGCTTTGAAGTGGTGGACAGAACTCTTCAAGAAGTATGCCGCAAATAGGATCATTTTGGCGGGATTCATGCCATTTGGTGTAACGATTTTCGTCAACTCCTTCGAGTAGTGAAGATGGGAAATTATATATATATAAAATTTTTTTATTAGAAGTACAGTAAATTACATTCATACACTTCACACAAATCTTATTACATTTTGTTGTACCACTTCGTTTTTCGAGCTTTAAAAAAGGTGGAAATAAAAGAAGTAAGGAAAGTGAGCAAGAATCGTGAAGGTGCAGGAAAGTGTTGGGAGAAGAAAGCCCCTTAGGGAAGAAATTAGAGAAGGAAGTAAAGAAAGGAAATAAGACGCTAAAAAGAAAAGAAAAAAAAGGAAAAACAATCGCTCTATTATAACACAAAACTCCGCAAAAAAGGATATACCAACCGTGTTTTTATTAAACATTTATTTTATACCCCCCGTTACCAGATCCTGGTACCATTTATATTTTAAATTACTATTGCACCTTATGCTTGTATTCTGCATTCCGTAAATGCAGACCACGTCTTTTGGAAGTGGTCTGCTTTGCCTGCTAGGAGGAGTCTCATCTCTTCCAAGTGTAGTGTTTCGAACATGTTTGAAATCCACATTTTTATTGTTGGTATTGGAGTATTTTTCCAACATTTGAGTATAAGCTTTTTCCCCATTATAGCCCGTAATTAAGTAAGTTCTTTTGAAACACATTTAATTCGGGGTTACCTTCCGATATTCCAAAAATGATCCATTCTGCTTTTGGTACAAGTTTTATTTTAAATAATATTCTGAAGATTTCAAATATTTCGTTACAGAATTTTTGAATTTTTATACAGAAAACAAAAGAATGCGCTATGGTAGCTTCTTGTGACTTACATTTATCACAAATGGGTGAGACATTGGGGAAAAGTTTATTTATTTTAGTATTTGAATAATATAGTCTATGTAATGTTTTATATTGGATTAGAGTATGTCGTGCGTTGATCGAACATTTATGCACATATAGTAAGTGTTTATCCCAGCTCTCTTTTGAAATTTTTACAGCTAGTTCTTGTTCCCAGTCTCTTCTAATGCCATCGGTTGTAGGTATTTCTATATTTAAAATAATGTTATATAAGTATGATATTAGATTTGCTGATTCAGCCTTTGTCTTCATGGCTTCATTCAATATGTCTGGGGGCATGTTATGATAGTCTTTTGTGTATTTTTTCAGATAGTCACGGATTTGAAGATATTTAAAATATTGATTATTTTTCAAATTATATTTCAGTTGTAATTGTTGAAATGCTAATAATTTTCCTAATTCATACAAGTCTCCGAGCGTTTTGATTCCCATTCTTTCCCATTGTGTAAATGATTTATCTATAATTGAAGGTTTAAACGACGGGTTATTGACTATTGGCATTAAAAGAGATAGATTTCTTAATTTTAGATTCTGTTTTATTTGTTTCCAAGTTCTAATTGTGCTATGTATCATTGGATTTTTATTATTATTTTTGTTATTCAGATTCATTGGTGAGAGGAGAGTCGCTCCTGCATTACACGGAGCGCAGTCCTCTCTCTCCATTACAATCCAATCCACCTGCTGGGCAGAGTTGTCCAGCAGGTGAATCATATGTTTAATATTTACTGCCCAATTATAGTACATAAAGTTAGGGAGCGCTAGCCCACCCATCTCTTTTGGTTTACTAAGGTGTGCTCTTTGTATTCTGTGGGATTTGTAATCCCATATAAAATTTGTAATGTCTGAGTAGTTTTTTGAAAAACTTTTTTGGAAGATATATTGGAATTGATTGAAATAATATAGGATTTGTGGTAAAAATATCATTTTTATAGCATTTACTCGACCTATTAAAGACATCGGGAGCGTTTTCCAGAATTTAATTAGATTATTTAGTTTCTTAAGTAAGGGGCTATAATTGGCATTAAACATACCGTGATAATTTCTAGTGATTTCAATTCATAAATATTTAAATGTTTCTGTGGCTATTTTAAAGGGGAATTTCAAGAGATGTGTTGAGTCTTTCGGTTTTATCGACATAATTTCACGTTTGTTCCAGTTTATTCTGTATCCTGCGAAAGATCCAAAGTCCTCAATTAGATTTAATATGTTTGGTATACTGATTTGGGGTTTTGTGATATACAGTAATACATCGTCTGCGTATAAGGATATTTTGTATTATAACCGTAAATATCCGGGTGTGTTCTAATTTTTTCAGCTAAAGGTTCAATTACCAGAGCAAATAACAGCGGTGATAATGAACATCCTTGTCTATTGCCCCTTGTTAATTGGAATTTCGTATATAGTATATTATTAGTTAATATTCTAGCCGTGGGTTTGTTATATAATATTTTTATCCATGCGATGAAGCTCTCTCCCATTTGAAATTTTTGCAATACTTTAATCATATAATCCCAATCTACTTGATCAAACGCCTTTTCTGCGTCCAATGAAATGATAGATAACTCTTGTTCTTGAGGTTTGTGAGAGGGCATTATGTTAAACAGACGTCTCAAGTTATTAAATGCATGTCTCTTAGGTACAAATCCCGTTGAATCCTCATTTATTAATTTACTGACATATTGACTTAGTCTTCTAGCTAGTGTTTTCGCTAATATTTTTTGATCCGTATTTAACAAAGCAATAGCACTATATGAGCCTGGTTCTTCTATATCTTTATCTTTTTTAAGTATTAATGTGATCGTTGATTCCGCTAGTGTTTCAGGTAAGGGTTGTTCTTTAAAAGCGTATGTATACATTTTCTGTAGACGTGGGGTCACTATGTCGTAAAAAAATTAATAACATTCATTACTGAATCCGTCTGCTCCTGGTGTTTTTCCATTCTTAAGTGTGTTTATTGTGTCTTCTATTTCCTTAGCTGTAATTTGTGCTCCCAGTTCCTCTAGTTCCTTCAATTCTAGTCTTGGAAGGTTACAATTGTCCAAAAATTCTGAAACTTTATTATTGTCTATTAGCGTTTTCCATGTGTATAAATTCTGGTAAAATTGAGCAAATCTTTTATTTATATCATTAGGTAGTGTTAATAATTCCCTCTATCTGATTTAATCTTTAAAATTGCATGGTCCTTTTCCCGTTTTTTCAGTTGTCGTGTAAAAGTTTATGGGGTTTATCCCTTAATTCAAAATGTTCTTGTTTTGTAATTTGGAATAATCTTATAATCTTCTCTGATAATAACTTATTTAGCTTAAATTTCAGTATTAAAATTTTATTATGTTTATCCATAGTTGGGTCTTTAGCATTATCTATATCTAGTTGTCTGATTTGTTCTTCTAATTGTCTTTGTTCATTCTTATTCTTTTTGTTTTGAAAAGCTTGTTACGAGATAATGACTCCTCTAATAAATGCTTTGAAGGATTCCCATAATAAAGTTGGCGATATATCTGATGTATCATTTATCTAAAAAAATAGGTCCATCTGTTTTTTTAGATATATACTCCCTTGTGGGTCTTTCAGAATTTGCGAGTTAAACCTCCAGAACGATTTGTTCGTAGAGATTCCTTCCAATTTTAAAACGAAAGTTAGCGGGGAGTGATCTGAAATCGTATTGGTTTGATATTTAGGGTTCATAGTATAAGGGATTAGTTTTGTATCCACTAGGAAGTAGTCTATACGTGAGTATGTTTTATGTACCATTGAATACAACGAATATTCCCTTCCAGTCGGATTCGCCATCCTCCAAACGTCTGCTATATTTGTATTTTTTATATATGTATTTAAGAGTTCACTAGTTTTAGATTTCACTAGACCAAGGGCAGACCCGTTGGGTCTGCTCCCCCAACGCATGCCGTGCCCTACCCGTAGTCCCCACGGGAGACGTGGTCCTCCAACTCAAGCGGCTCAGGAATGAGCAGTGCGGCTGGTGTTAAATGGCGTCTTTGAGGCGAGATGCGGGCGCCAGCAGCCGTTATGGTCGCTGGCCAGCAGGAGGCGACAAAATGAGTGAGGGGGGGGAAGGATGTAATGACAAATGTGGACATAAACATAACGAAATCTAATGAGGAGTGGATAGTTGGAATGAAAAGTGGTATGTCCACCGAAATGGCTGCTTGTATGGGTGAGAAGCCAGTTTATTTTTGAAAGATTGGGGGGTGGGGGGGGGGGGGGGGGGGGGGGGTGGAGAAGGATTTGATTAAAAACGTGTACTTAACGACGACGAAATGGAATGAGGAGCGGATACTTAGAAAGAAAAGTGAAATCTCTACCGAAATGGAAAGGATCTCGGCGATTGAGCGTCTGGATTCGGCGTAGAAATGAATCAAAGGAAGAAATGCAGCCGGCAGCCGTACATGTAAATGGATCCATTCCGATTGGACATCTGCGAGCATCGGCCATTCCGATTGGACATCTGCGAGTATTGTGACATCACACGATGGAACGACTCGAAAGGCAGAAAGGCAGCCGGACGGCAGGCGGCAGCCACAGAGCTTTAATAGTATATAGATAGATATTACCTCTTTGTTTTTGCATCGATTTATTTAAGTACGGATCTAAAGCACAGTTGAAATCTCCTCTAATTATAACATTTTGGTAGTTAAATTCTGCGATTGTATTCAGGATTTTATTAAAAAATTGAGGATGATCAAAATTGGGCGCATATATGTTTACCAAAGTGATTGGCGTAGCATGAATCTCTCCTGTAACTATAAGGTATCTCCCTTCCTTATCTGATATAATGTTCTTTGATTTGAATGGTATTGCTTTGCGAATAATAATTGCGGTGCCTCTGGATTTCGAATTATATGAGGAGTGAAATGTTTGGCCGATCCAATTCGTCCTCAATCTCATCTGATCTTGATGTTTAAGATGCGTTTCTTGTCGAAAAGAAATGTCCGTGTTATATGATTTCAACTGAGCTAGTATGTTGCCGCTTTTAATTGGTTCATTAATACCCCTTATATTCCAGCTACACAGTGTGATTCCTCCCATTTTCTTTTGTTTATCATCTTGCATTTTCTCTGATTTTAGTACCCTTATTTATTACGGTGCATCCATACCTCAGGACTCTGGATATTTGGGGGACGTTTATATTATTAACTTCCTTGGTAGATCCCTTTTGCGATTGTCCTTGAAAAAAAACAACATATAAGTGACATATTGTGATTAAAAAAAATTGAACAAGTAAGATTACAGTGTCTGAAGTATTCGACACAGTAGTGCGTGTCCCACGCGTCTGTGGGGTCCGACATCTATTCGACTTCCGAAGTTGATGTTGTACAATTAGCACCGCTCCTTTTATTACTTTAAAACTAAGAAGGCGGTGCCATTTCAAAATCAATTATATTTCACCCAATTACACTATATATATATATATATATAATTCAGACTTATCAGATCTGTGTTCAGCTACTGTCAAATGTATTTATCTAATACTTTATTTATTTATCTAACACTTTCAACTACTAATTATTTATAATTAGTTATATCTTTGATAATAGTAAGCTGGTAGCTGTAAGGGTTAACCAGAAACAGGCTCCTGGAAATATGCCAGGTGCCTGAATCTCCTCCCTTCTTCACACGAACTACATAACAGTTAACCTTTCAGTATTATCTACTTTAATTCTAAAATTTGTCATCTCTATATACGAGCTAGTCAGTCTTATTAGCAGATTATTACATTTTGCCCATTATATAGTTCAGGTTAGTTTCCATTTATATTTCAATATTAGTATTGTTAATTATTATTAATTCTCTACATTTTGTAAAGCTGTTTTAAGATCTTAAACCGCCATTTGTCCTTGTGGTGTTTTCCACATTCGGCTCTGCTGTTCATCTCTGCGTTGCTTATCAGTCTTTCCTTCATTTTGAACAAAGAATGTCCTTGAGTTGAATTCCAAAGCGTCCAAAGGAGATAAGGTGTCTAGACCATCGCACGTGGAAATTCTCTTCCATTTTAAACCTTTAGAGAGTGATGTTTCTTCCCTTATCTTCAAGTGTTCTCTGTGAAGTAATAAAAGGAAAGAAACTGTCCATATCATCCCGCTGCCGCGATTAATCTTCTGTTTCTGCCACAATCTCTTGGGCATATTTATAAGATACGTCCGAATTAGTGAACGTTTTCTTTTTTCCCTTGCATGTAATGCGCATCCTGGCCGGATAAAAAACGCCACATCTAACATCTTTAACTCCATGGAGAATCTGTCTTGTCTGTTCGAACGTTCTTCTCTTTTGCACGATCTCATAGGGATAATCCCGGAGGAGTTTGATAGTGTCTTTTCCAAAGGTCATCTTCACTCCATATTTGATTTTTTTCATCAGCTCTTCAAGTGCTGAAATGTCCCGAAGTTTGACTATGATCTGTCGTGGGTGGGCTGGATCTGCTTGTGATCTTGGCTTAAATCTAGATATTCGATGTGCCACTTCAATTTCCGGTTCCACAGGTAGATTGAGTACGTGTTTGATTGAGTTGGCAGTGAACTCCCGAGCGTTGTTCCCCTCTGCCCCTTCTGTTACTCCCAATATTCGTAAATGTTGGTGTCGCGAGCGAGCTTCGAGATCAAGACATTTATCTGAAACTTTCGCCAGTTGACTCTTGAGGCTGTCTAGTTCGAGCTTCATTCCCTGCATATCTTCAGCCATTTGTTCAACAACTGTTTCCATGTCTTTTATTTCGGTTACATGTGAAGAAACAATTACATGCACAGCCTCAAACTTCTTCTTAGTTTCTTCTCGCCTTTATTAATTCTCCCCATTAGCTCTTCATGCACATCCTCAATTCGTTTTTGTATAATGCCAATGCAGGCAATAACTTTTTGATTACCAGCATTGATGTTTGACATATTTTCCATCAATCTAACATTAATATTTTCCATCATTTTTAAGTTTCCAGCCTCAATATCCTTTCTCAATTCACTTACCGAGTTCTTTATCTCCTCCGTTTCATTTTTCTCCTTAGTAGCCATCTCAGTCTTGGATCTTGTAGCCATTCCTGAATCCACTTCATTGGTCTGTTCTTCAGTTTTCTGTGTTTTCAGCAGTTTTGAGATTGTTCTCTGAGGGCTCTGAGCTGGAGACGGTTTTTTCATTTGAAGTCCCTTTTCCTCCGTTTTAAATCGCAACGCTTACTGATGACGTCATCAGCGCGACGTCGCGGGACTCCGGTGCGTTTTTGAATTGGTCCCGACTTCCAGACCCGATTTTAACGCGAAAAATCCCGATTTTGCAGCAGCGGAGCTGAAAGTTGCGACTGCTAGTCCAGCATGGCGCCACCGGAAGTCAGGGAAATTATATTGATGTTGAAAATTCCTGCATCAAGAGATCCTACTTGATGAGAAATTTCACCATGTTTGAATTGAAGAGGAATATGCGATTGTCGGAGGGAGAGGGTGAGTATTCTCAATTTTTGTTGGATGTTGGACAAGACAAGATTGAAAAGGATGACTACAATGAATGTATCATTCCAGAAGACATGGTTCCCTCAGCAAGAACCCTGGAGGACTCTGTTGATTATATCTATCCAGCATTCGACTATTCTGCAACATTATTCTCCGAGAACTGTATCTTGGTTCCTCACAACGATATCATGTGTATAATCAATTCTACGTGTGTCAGACGCTTCATTAGAACCACGAAGGTGTTTTTTTTATTGCTATACTGTGACTGAGGGAACGAATGCTGCTCACTTCACAAGAGAATTCCTCGATTCAACCGAGATCTCTGGATTACCACCACACAAATTGGAGTTGGAAAAATGATCTGCATTCACTTTAATGAGAATCTTGCAACCGCCAAGGCTATACAATGGAATGAGGCTGATTGTAAAACAGCTACACAATAATCTCATCGTTTCAAGACTCAACATGGGTGCCTTCAAAAAATGAGATTGCTGTCACTCATAGGGTTAAGATCAATTTGACAGAAGGTGAAGTAATTCCCCTTAGGCGACGCCAATCCCAATTCATAAATCACAAGCATAAACGATGGAGAAGGTCTTGATATATATCGAGAAACCGGTATTTCAACATGGACAATTGTATGTGGCTCTTAGTCGAAGAAAGCTGAAGGATCATGTCAAAGTATTCCCGAAGGATGGGAGGTCAACCAGGAAAGTTGTTATTAAACGCGTGATTCGTAGAGCGATGAATCCTGAAGTATGTGCTCAAATTTAATTAATGTTAAAGAAAGAACGCAAAACTGAAGGCAAAAATAGGCGAAAGAAAGAACTGAACGTCCAGAGTTTCGACAGCTTGTTAAATCGCTGCTCAGTTCAACAAGGGAAGTTTAACTCAGTAATCATATTTCTGCACACAAAAAATGGAACCTGCTGCCTTCGAAAGAGTTTCAAGGACACGTGATGTGACATGCAAAACTTACCAAGTTGCATTGGCTTATAGGATAGAAAGTTGTTAGAGCTGCTTTCGCGCTTCCTGACAAACCTTGCGGGTGGATTATTAGCTGCAAGATATACAACCACATGCCTGCACATCTAGGTCATACGTGTTAGGTCCAGTTCAATTATTGAATCAATTATTGAGTAAATGATGATTGCCAAGGTATTGATGCTTGAGGATTTGCTATTGGTAATGTCATTGAGTATCAAGGTTATATGGTTAGATTCTGCCTTGTGGGATATTACCTTTATGTTTCTGGTGTTTGACATGAGTGACGTGGATAGGCTGGGTGAGTGGGCAAATGCATGGCAGATGCGGTATAATGTGGATAATGTTGATAAATGTGAGGTTACCCACTTTGTTGGAAAATCAGGAAAGTAGACTTTTATCTGAATGGTGGCCGATTAGGAAAAGGGGAGATGCAACGAGACCTGGGTGTCATGGTAGACCAGTCATTGAAAGTAAGCATGCAGGTGCAGCAGGCCGTGAAGAAAGCGAATGGTATCTTAGCATTCATTGCAAAAGGATTTGAGTATAGGAGCAGGGAGGTTCTACTGCAGTTGTACAGGGTCTTGGTGAGACGACACCTGGAGTATCGCGCACAGTGTTGGTCTCCTAATCTGAGGAAAGACATGCTTGCCATAGAGGGAGTACAGAGAAGATTCACCAGACTGATTCCTGGGATGTCAGGACTTTCATATGACGAAAGACTGGATAAACTCGGCTTGTATTCGAATTTAGAAGATTGAGGGGGGATCTTATAGAAACTTACCTAATTCTTCAGGGGTTGGACAGGCTAGATGCAGGAATATTGTTCCCGATGTTGGGGAAGTCCAGAACAGGGGGTAACAGTTTAAGGATAAGGGGGAAATCTTTTAGGGCCTAGATGAGAAAAAAAAATTCACACAGAGAGTGGTGAAACTCCGGAATTCTCTGCCACAGTAGGTAGTTGAGGCCAGTCCATTGGTTATATTCAAGAGGGAGTTAGATGTGGCCCTTGTGGCTAAAGGTATCGGGGGGTATGAGAGAAGGCAGGTACGGGTACTGAGTTGGAGGATCAGCCATGATCATATTGAATTGCGGTGCAGGCTCGATGGGCAGAATGGCCTACTCCTGCACCTATTTTCAATGTTTCTATGTTTCTATGACTATTTACTTGCCACTTTCGTCCAATATCGCGGCGTTTTGTATGTAAGTATGGACTGCATTTTTTTCTGTGGAGCTGCAAGTGGAATTGAAAATTACGTAACCATCAGTGAATATCAACTTCGGATCTTAAGATGGAAGAAAGGTCAGTATTTGAAAATGTTTGGGGCCAATGGAGTGTTTTCCCCCCTTGATACCTATTTCATTATTATCAGAATGCCTTAATGCCAGGCTTGTTCAAATGCTGCTATTTTTTGTTTAGAGCTGTCAGTGTCACCTCATTTCTGGATCTCAGATATTTAGACTGAACGTCTTGAGAAATAAAGCAAAGACTGCAGGGAACAAGAGACTCAACAAGAAGTGGCCAAAAAAGAGTTAAATCCGTATAGGATAGCACAGTGTATTTTCTATTCATATGTTAATGGTTTGATAGATACAATTATCTTTAGAAGTTTATAAATATCTACACCATAATAAATATCAATATCGTTTTCCATCATGCCAAGAAATAAGAGCAATCGATTGCAGGATGGTTAAGGTACAACGCAAACAGAGGTCGAGAAGCATTAACGAGCAGAAGGGAACAAGAGATACAACAGGAAGTTTCCAAAACGGTACACGATAGCAAAAAAACGGTACACGAAAGCACAATGTCGTTTTTACTTATATGTTAATGCATTCAAAGATAACATTGTCTTTAGAAGTTTATAAATATCTACAATAGATAAAATTGTCTTTTATAATCATATGTCATTGGCTTGATAGGAGGAATAAAGAGACGAAACAAGAAATAACAACGTTCGAAAGATCTCAAAAAAGAGCGCAAGACAAAGAGACGCGACAAGAAAAAAACGGAACGTCTCGAAACTGAAATCAACGAGAAAGAACACAAAACAGAGGAAGCCAGAGACACAACAAGAAATAACCGAACTGAATAAATATCATCTTTAACGTTTAAATTGTTATACTTTAAGAGCTATTCATATTTTAAGCTTTAATATATCCCTTTTCCACTTGCCGTGCCCGTCAGCCGCGTGTGCGCAATAATAGTAAGATTAAACGAGAACTTACCAGTTTGAAGTTTGATCTTTATTTTATGAGGAGGAACGTTGAGGGAATACGTGAAGAACCCCGCCTACGGCGCATGCGTGTCATTCTTCAAAGCAGCGGTGTGAGGTCACAGATAGAAAATAATGACCTAAGATAGTAAGATTATTAAAGAGATACCAGTTTAAGATATGACCATATAAGGGTGGGAGCGGAGGGCACGTATTCCCTCAACGTTCCTCCTCATAAAATAAAGATCAAACTTCAAACTGGTAAGTTCTCGTTTAATCTTACTATTTTACTTCGGAGTCACGTGAGTGACTTCGTGAAGACTTCAAAGCTCTGTGACCTCATGCCGTGGAACGAGTCCAATCTTCACAACTGCCTTGGTAGTTTGGGAGAAATTGTTACTGGTATTTAAAAAAAAAACACAATGATACCAACATTTTTAAGCAAAAATTGTAAATAATATTTATTAAATCAATTTATAAACCTTATAAGCTTCAGGTGTAAATTAAATAGAACTCAAAATTTTGCCCGAAAACGTTTCTTCTTTTCTAACTGGTTTGTTGTAATATGTGCGAAACGTTTTCTCTGATGACCATCCTGCAGTTCTGAGGATATTGTCCATCGGTACCTCCAGGCGATTAGCTGCTGATGTAGATGCAGCCCTGGTGGAGTGAGATTTGAATACATTAGTGTCCACTCCTGCCTGAACTAAGCAATATCTCAGCCACCGTGAAATGGTCTGAGTCGAGACTTTATGGTATGGCTTCTTATGGCTAATTAAAAGAGCCTTTTCATTGCCTCTGATAGCCTTCGTTCTGTCCATATATAACATGATGTGTTTTACTACACAGAGACGTTCATCCTGTGGATAGGCTATGAACTCTATCACCTGACCCGCTGATCCTGGTCTATTTTGCTTAATAAGGCCCTGGATCACGAAAATCAGCCTTCCTGTCGCCTCCGTCAAGTTATCCAATCTTAACTTCTGTAATGACTGGACCCTTTGCGCTGTGACCAGCGCCATAAGCATAACCATTTTCATAGTTAGATAGTTTAGCGGTAATGCCGTAGCCGGTGACCAATTCCGTAACATTTTTAGGACTACGCTCACATCCCAGATTTGGCTATATCTAGCCCTTGGTGGGTTAGTGTTAAAGATGCCTCGTAGCAGTTTTATTACTAGAGGATGTGAGCCGACACCCTGTCTTTCTGTGCCTTCCCATAAATAACTGGACAAGGCACTCCTAGCACTATTGACCGTGCTGTAACTGAGTCCTTCAAAGTGCAGGCTTGTGAGGAATTCTAGGACAGCTGGAATATCCACCTTTCTGTGGTCTAGATTGTTGTCCAGGCAGTATTTAGTCCATTTCTTGACATGACATAAATATTGTTTTTGAGTGGAAAGTCTCTGTGCTGCTGTGATCATGTCCACAGTTCTATCAGATAAACCCATATGCCGAAATGGTTCCTTCAGAGTCTACAAACCAATAAATTTAGATAATTATGGCAAGGATGGCTGTCCCCAGTCACCGGATGCACCAGCAACTGAGGACTATGTTTTAAAGTAATATATGGTGTAAGCACCAAATCCTGCAGCACCGAGAACCATGGTTGGGTAGGCCAATCAGGTACTATGAGAATCCCAGATGCCGAGTCTAGCTGAATTTTCCGTAGTACCCGATTGATGAGGCAGAAAGGAGGAAATGCATAAATGAACCATTTCCCCCAGTGCAAAGAGAATGCATCTGTAGCTTCTGCCTCAGGATCTGGTTCCCATGATATATACCTAGGTAACTGATGATTTAACCTGGATGCAAAAAGATCAATATCCGGCCTTCCGTACTTTGCTGTGATATCAGCAAATATCTTTCTGTCTAACATCCATTCCGTATTTTCATTAAATTTTCGTGACCTGGCGTCTGCCACTGAATTAAGTATCCCTGGTAGATACGTAGCCGATAACCAAATATTCCTTTGGATACACCATTCCCAAATATGGTTTGCCAATTCATCACAGGATATTGATATATTTCCACCCATATGATTTATATATGCCACCACCGTGGTATTGTCTATCTGCAATCTAACATGCTGGTTAATCATTCCCGAGCAATAAGATTTTAAACCATAAAAAGCACTCAACATTTCTAAGTAATTTATACCCTTTGTGGTAAGTAGGTTAGTTTCCTGTATATTCCATCTCCCTCCAGAGCTCGAGATGGTATCCGTTGCTCCCCAACCCAGTGCACTGGCATCTGTTTGTAATACCACAGATGGGTTTGGAATAACTATTGGGTTGGAGCTATATATAACATTTTGTTCCCACCATTGTAGTTCTTTTATAGCTCTAATTGTTAGCTCCATAGGCCTATCAAAATGGCCTCTATTAATTTTTAGTGCTCTAATTTTTTCTCTCTGTAAATTTTGGTAATGCAATCGTCCAAATTGAATGGCAGGAAACGTGGCTATAATTTTCCCAATAATCCTGGCTACCCGTCTAATGGATGGTTTAACGGTATTAATAAGCTCTGTGCAATCCTTTTGGAACTCAGTGGCTTTCCCTATAGGTAAAGTCACTAACATATCAAGTGTGTTAATAGTGAACCCCAAGTAATCAATATTAGTTGCAGGTGTTAATCTTGACTTAATTGGATGGATAATGAATCCCAGCTGTTCCATCAATTTTCTTGTGGCAACCACTGCTCTACTAGCCAATTCATAAGTTTTCCCCACAATCAAGATATCATCCAAATATGCCATCACTCTATAGTTTTGTTGTCTAAGAAATGCCAAAGCTGGTTTAAGAATTTTTGTGAATAATCTAGGGGCTGACGTTAGCCCGTTTGGTAGCGCCTTGTATTGCCAAAGCTGACCCATCCAATTAAATTTCAAAAACCGTCTGTGTTCTTCTCTGATGGGTACCGTATAGTAAGCATCTTGCAGATCAATACTTGCCATAAAGTAGCCTGCCGACACTAGCTCTGTAGCAGTACTAAAAGTATCCATTTTAAAATGAGCATATTGTACAAACTTATTAAGTGTTGATAAATCAATAATTATCCGGCAACCCCCATCTTTCTTATGTCTAATGAATATATTTGAGACAAATTCCTGTTGTTCATGTTTGGTTTTTTCAATTACTCCTTTCGTGAACAACCTTTGTATTTCAATTTTTGCTTTAGCTCTGTCTAATTTGGTAAGCATATAAGTTCTGTCCGGTGTATGTTGTACTGGAGGTTCTTGTATGTGTATAAACTCTATAAGATATCCCTTAATACTGCTAAGGATATACCTATCCACAGTTAACTTACACCATGCTTCCAAATGAAATTGCAACCTCCCTCCAAGTTCTGTGCTCCTTATTAATTTTTGAGGCACAGACCCACCTACCTCCATGGTTATCGGTGGTGTTACTTTCTTGGTCTTAACCGAGGTTGCGGAGGGCCTTGAGGTTGAAAGTGGGGTAAATGTTGAAGTGGAGGCTTCCGCATTTTCCATTGTGGGCGTCCCGGGCCAACCCCTAAAAAAGGACGCTGTTGCTGGTTTCCTCTGGCCTCTCTCCAATTTTTCGTACTATACATACTAGTACTTGCTTTTTTAGTCGTCCCATAAGGATGATACCGTTTTCCGACATATCCTTGGTCGCTTTTATTAGGCCCAACGTTTTGGCCTCTTCCTCCAAATCTTTGACCTGTTTTGATAGGTCACCCCCAAACAACAAATTTTGAGGTTTTATGGCTTTCTGTTTGCACAGGATTGCAAATTTTGGGTCTAACGTTGGCTGAATAGCCCCTTTCCTGATGTTGTTCAGTTCAAATTGAACATTGCAAAACAGTGCTAAAGCGTCTTTCATGTCATTGGACATATCCACATTTTCCAGCGTACGGGCCAAAGCTGTTATACCCGCCGAGAGTCCTTTACTAGCATTCTGTATTTTTATATCCAGACTCCGAATATCCTGCCCCACGTGTCTCCAAATGCTTCGGTTCACCTTGGGTACATTCAGAGCCGCACAATTTCGCGGAGGTAAATGTCTTGCCCATACCTCAGCTAAGGTATCAGTTTTGAGGTGATGGGTCGTCATATAATCAATGCTGGCCGCCATCCTGGCCTCTAGGTCTTTTCCAGTTTCTTCTTGCTGGAAATATGTGTGCACCATGTCCAGCAACTGTGTTCCCTCATCCTCCATATGGGAACGTGGCTCTGACTCTTGTTCAGAGTCCGAGTCAGGCAGCCCTTGAACACCCTCTTCAGATGAGGATGATATGTCCAGCAGCCTTTTCTGGCCATGCTCTGAGGGACTTACACCTGTATGTGTGCGGCTTTTATCCATTTTCTGGAGCCTGACACTATGGAGATGTTCCTCCCACAACCGCTCCAGCCGACTTTCGTGCTCTCCCGCACTAGTCGCTCGCGGGTGTTTCTTTTTAGCCCACCGCTCCTGCCGACTTTCGTGCCCTCGGGCACTAGTCGCACGCGGTTTAAATCGCAACTCGTCGCCATGCCTACCGGCTCTGGTTGCTCCCGGCCGCTGCAAACGCCGTTTTTCGCCGTCCCGGTACTCCTCCAAACAGATAGATGACGGCCCCACATGCTGCAGCCACTCGTACTGTTTTCCGAGCTCTGCAGATGCGATCGCTGCCGGCTGCTCTATGCCCTGCAGCTGGTCATCATCACTGCTATACAAGTAAGTATTTACCGGCGATTTTTCGGGCTCACTTTCGCAGCGGTTCGTTTTGCGTTTCGCCTTCCCGCCCGGTCTAGAATTAGTTTTTCCCGGCGCGGGGTTTGAATCTGGCACAGCTGGCTCAACGCAAACTGCCTGTGCCGTCGGCTGCTGCTGCGGGTCCCCGGCACCTTTACCGCCGACATCCTGCAGCTTCTTCACAGCCTTTCTACGTCCTCTATCCATTCCTAAAAAACGGTGAAAATGCAGAATCACTTACCTGCCGTCGACCGGCTTTTTAACTCTCCCGTTCAAGGGGACGTCCTCCCCAGGTCCGACACGTTCAATGCGTGTATGCGATATGACACGCATGCGCCGTAGGCGGGGTTCTTCACGAAGTCACTCACGTGACTCCGAAGTAAAATTCCTTCATCTACTATGTCACAAAAGGAACCCGTAAGCCGCGCCTGCGCAGTTGGGGGCTAGGGTTGAAAGGGGAATGGGAATGGGAATGGGAATGGTGAATGGGAATGGGAATGGTGAATGGAAATATTGCGTTCGGGGACCAGCTTCGCTCGAGTCCGCCGCATGGCGCCTAGTGGGAAGGCTGCTGACGCGTGCCGAGCCGGCGACTGGGCCTGGGGTAGAGCACAGCCTGGAGCTGGAATGAGTGCCGAACCCGGTGCTTTGGATGGGTGCGGTGACCGGCGCCGAATAACAAGCCGCTGGTGCAACAAAGGACGTTTACCCGAGATGAAGTCGGGACATGCCCGGAGATGAATTCGGGGACTGGAGTGGAGACTGCAGCGGCCGAACTGACGGCTGCAGTTTACAGCCAGGGCCGGGCTGTGTACGGGAGCAGGCTGAGGTCCTGGCGCTGCTCTACGACCTGGATAGGTGCAGCATCTGTCCCCTCCCCCGCTCTCTCAACCCCCTCCCCCCCTCACGCTCTGCCCCCTCCATCGCTACTCCTCCACGTCCCTATCTACCCCTCCCCCACCCACTCTACCTCCTCCACCTCCCATTCTACATCCTCCTCGTCCTTCTCTATATCCTGCCTTTCTGTCGCCCTCCCTCTCCAAACCCCTCCCTCTCAACCCCATCATTCTCTGGGTAATGGTGAGTATTGAGACCTATGGATGAGTGGTGCAGCATTGCATTCGGGAACCAGCCCTCCCCTATGACCGCGCCCCCCACTACCTTTAAAACTCTACCCCTCACCATCTCCCTCTCTACCCCCTCCTCCTCCCTCTCCACCCCCTCACCCTCTCCCTCTCTACTCCCCCCCTTCCTTATCTAGCCGCGCCCGCGCAGTTGGGGGCTATGCAAGGTGGGGATGGGGTGGATGCGCTGGATCGGGCTGGGGATGGGGTAAAAGGAGCGAATGAATAATATTAATATAATATCAAGGGGCGTGGTTAGCGTGTGCGTGTGGGGCGTAGTTAGTGTGTGTGTGACGTCGCAGGCCGCAACGGGTCCCACTTGGTCTTATAATTTAAAACGTGAATTTGGGCACAAGCAAAGACAAAATATCACCAAATTACGAAGGAAATTGTGACAAAATATTTATTAGGAGGAAGATAAGAGGCGATCATAGTTTTTAGTTGACTCATTGTATAGAGAGTAAATACTTTGGCAACATTGTAGTAAAGTAATACCCAGATAAACAGTGCAAGTATAATCTAAATTTGTGCCTGATTAAACAAATGTGATTGCGCCATATGGCAAGAATGTTCAATACCATGGAGACGTGGGAATGGTTCCGCGCGTGGATTCAATTGAGGTGCTGGACAGTGTTCTCTTTAATCTTCACCCGAAAGCTAGCTAAAGTCGTGGGACACACCATCTGCCTTCGTCACAGACGAATCGACTCACGGTTTGGTTGTGTTGATTTCATTAGAGATCAATAAACACAGTAAACATTTATTTTGTTAATGCCGTTGTCTATTACTGGCGTTTCCAGCATTGAAAACAGTAGAATGCAGCCTGAATGTTCTTCTTTCAGTAGGGCATATGTCTTACTTTACCCGGAAATGAATCTTCCTTGCTTAACTTAAAGAAACCACGTTTTGCGCCTGTGACAAAATATACATCTGAAATTCTTTGCCTGTGTCCTAAATTATACTGATCCCAGGAACCCGAAGATAAGCAGCTCAAATCCTTAGACGTAGAATGTACACCACCTGGTCTTCACGATATTAACAAACAATATTAAAAATAATTGTTTGCAATACCCCCGAGTAGCGAAATGAATTTATTGGTGACACAACGTGTTAAACATGGTTGGCAGCATGGTTGGTAGGTTGTGACGAACATGACTAAGAAGATGGTGAGATTTGATTGGCTCAGTGGACTTTCCATCTCTTGTATAAAAGGTTGTAAAACACGAGCAGCTGGAACGTTCTGTACCAATAATCGTCGCTTCACGTGCAAAACGGGTTATCCAGCAATTTACTACATAGCGAGCATTTACTATCCATTACTTGCGGCGGTTGGTATCCCGGGTAAGATAACTATCTTATTTTTGTGTGAAGCTCTCGTATGGTACTTGCCGTACTGTAGAACAATGCCTTAAAACCTGTGATGACGTTACCTCATCCGATGGATGTTCACAAAATTATTCGGGCATCAAATATATATATGTTTATTGTTAATCTATTTAAATAGCCCTATAGTTTGTCAATAGCGTAAGTAGATTAGTGCTAGCATTGACATTGTTCCATTATTATTTCATTGCCCGGCATTGCGCAGCAGTACCTGTAGATATTTTACTAGGCCTAAGAGTTTATCATTCTTGGAACGTAAACTTTCCAACAACGATTCAACCTGGCTGGTCGCAGCTATTTCTCGGTGTTTAGGGTTATTTCTGACACCCAGCTCATTACCATTATAAGGCTGCGAATGAGAACTAGTCTTGATGCTTCTTCATTTTGAAGAGTAACGTGAAATTTTCGTTCACGTCCTCTTTGGTGTCTATTTCCATTTTAATTTATACTTACGGATACATTTGGCAAGTATATTACTGCCGCACGAAACTAGCTATCTGAGTTAATTTCCCCAACAACCATCAATCCCCTTTTCAGTATTTTCAGGCCCGATGATGCACCGTTTCGGTGATTGCACGGCCAGCCGCTTAGCCGTAGGTACATTGAGGTTTTCATCGGTTCCGCACTGAACAGCCTGAGCGATGCCGGTTCAACTGGCAGTTCGATCGGCCGTTGTCCTGACGGAGTGCAGCGGCGCAGCCGGGACGGATAACATTTCCCAACCTCCGATCCAATGGCAGCCTAGCAGAGCACAGAATCAGGAGAATTGGTCCCACCAAGGACATCAAGGGAATTAGATCAGTTTGGCGGTCTTTGAACTAATCACTTGTTTTGTTTTCTCCTTGCAGTTAATTTAATGGCGATTTTGATTGTTTCTTGAGGAAAATGTGGTCTCTCCAAATGCGTCTCTCGCTACTTGGTGGGAATGGCTGGAGCTGATTTAATCGGTGTTGTCTTTGCTGTTGTAGTGGAACACATTAACAACATCTACGTTTACGCCCGCCCTTTGCTTATAACTCCCATTTGCGCAGAAACTCTTGTCCTGAGGGTGGCCACCATGGGTTCTTCAGTTTGGCTAACGGTGGCTTTCACATTCTATCGCTGTATCGCAATTTGTTGTCCAAAGCTGCGGCAGCGATATTGCACCGAGAAAATAGCGACCGTGGTGGTAGTAATTGTGGGTATAGGGAGCTGTGCGAGGTGCGGTCCATATTACTTCCCAGTGGAACCCTACGTTATCATTGACAACGTGCCATGGCGTTGCGTCGGCAAAGCTATTTACGCTACCTCATCCGTGTGGAAAGCATTCCAGTTGTTTAACAGTATCCTTACACCTTTATTGGCAATCTGTTTAATTGTATTGTTCAATGCTGTAACGGTCAGTCATATTATAGCGGCAAATAAAGTACGCCAAGGACTCCGGAGCAACAGTAAGAATCAGAAGGATCCAGAGGTGGAAAACCGCAGAAAGTCAATGATCTTGTTGTTCGCCCTATCAGCTAATTTTATATTGTTGTGGATACCCTATGTCGTATATTCCACGAACTGGCAAGCTCAAAATTACTTTTACACCGACAGATATTTGAATACTCCGACATATATCCTGCAACAATGTGGATTCATGTTGCAATTTCTTTGTACCTGCACCAACACGTGTATCTATACAATCACGCAGAGGCAATTCAAAGAGGAGCTTAAGAATGGTGTGAAATATGTGTTTACATTAAACGGGCGCCTTTTCTTATCGTCCAATTTCATTTAATATTGAGCGTTCAAAATATTTTTTCTAAAGTCTTCGACGGTTGGTGACTCTTCCTTAATTCTCTACAGCTAGGTATTTGAACGTCAGTAGACTGATCGAAGTTGCAAATGTAAGCCCGTTAAGTGGGACAACGGGCGTTTGGTGTGACTGGTCTATTGGTAGAATTGCATTCTACGTCACTGCAGAACTAATCTCAGGAACATGAGGAAAGATTCCAAGTGACAGGTGGCGACGCTTAACCGCTAAATTAACAGGTGGTTTAAAATGAAACGGATTCGGATCTTCACAATTCAAAACGTCGATCGACAGGACTACTGCACCTTTGGAAATTCGATAATTTTGTCAACTTTATCGCAAACGGTCGCCCTGCCTTAAAGTTTACTTGGGGTATATATAACATCGTTCACCCATTGATCCATCCTCTGACTCAATCACAGGGGGAAACTATTTCCTAGATGAATAGTTCCATTCTGGAACATCCGTTATATCATTTTATATTCGCTAAACGTAGTTTCCCCTTTGATATTTTCCTTGTCTTTCGGCGCACCAGCCTCCATGTGCAATACACAATTCTCCGACATTTCTTCTAATTTCAACATGATACCACCGCCAGTCACATCTCCCCATCGCCACCCATGTTCGCTTACGGTAGTCAAGTCAAGTCAAGTCACTTTTATTTATATAGCACATTTAAAAAAACAACTCTAGTTGGCCAAAGTGCTTTGGCGAAGGTACTAACGTTATACAACAATGGTTCATAGATTAAATACAAACATCACTACATACATATAGCCCTCGCTCAGTGGAAGTCAAGAAAGGCTTGAGAGTAGAGATTAAATTTAAGTCTCGACTTAAAGGAGTCGATGGATGGGGCAGTTCTGATGGGAAGAGGGATGCTGTTCCACAGTCTAAGAACTGCAGCCGCAAAGGCGCGGTCGCCCCCTGAGCTTATGCCGAGACCGCGGGATGTTCAGTAACCCCAAGTCGGCCGATCGGAGGGACCTGGAAGTGGTGTGGTGGGTAGGTAGACTTTTGATGTAGGTGGAGGCAAGCCCATTAAAGGCTTTGCAGACATAAAGGAGGATTTTGAAATTTATTCGGAACCGCACAGGGGGCCAGTAGAGAGAGGCCAGGATCGGAGTGATGTGGTCCCATTTTCGGTTGCCCGTCAGCAGTCTCGCTGCGGTGTTTTGGATCAGTTGCAGTCGGGACAGGGAAGATTGGCTGATGCCAGTGTAGAGGTAGTTGTAGTAATCTAGGCGGGAGGAGATAAACGAGTGGTTGATCTTTTCGAGGTCATCAAACTGCAGGAATTGTTTTATTTTAGCTATCGTCCGAAGCTGAAAGAAGCCACTATATCCACTATATCCACCGCTCATTAGTTCACTCTTTCCTTTACATTCAAACCTCCTCCCAGGTACTTCCCTTGCGTGTGCAGTATCTGGAACAACTATCCCGACACATCCTCACATCCGTCCTGACCTGTATCCAGGGACCAATACAGCCTTTGTAGTCGAAAGAGAGGTTGACGTGCAACTACCCTGACAACATCTACTGCATTACGTGCTCCTGATATGGCCTCATCTGCATCAGCGACCCCAAGGGTAGACTGGCCGGCCGAGTTACTGAACAGTTATGCTGGTTGCTCCAAGATTTGCTTGATTTCCAGGTTACTACCCATTTTATCACCCCTTCTTTTCCCTTTAACGATCCTTCTGTCCAGCAGCTCGTCCATTGTAGGAATGTGGCCATATGCAAGCTGAATGAACATGATCTCGTATCCTAGTAGGTAAGTCTACAATCCAACGGCATTGAGGTTGAATTTTACTTCGGAGTCACGTGAGTGACTACGTGAAGAACCCCGCCAGGACGCATGCGTGTCATATCGCTACACGCATTGCAACGAGTCACAGCAGGGGGAAAGACGTTCACCTTAGCGGCAAAATTTAAAAGCCGGGAACAGCAGGTAAGAAGACTCTGCGTTCCAGAATTTGAAAGTCGGGAACAGCAGGTAAGATACTCTGCGTTCCTATACTTACCTTTTAGATGGAGACATGGACCAGATCCACGAAGGCTGCGGGAACGCTGGCGGGGGAGAACCGCAGTAATGCGGGCAGCCGGCAGCAGCAGTAAACGGCACGCTGGTCTCCCGTAATGGGAACAGCTGTGCCCGACTTCGCTCCCGACTTCGCTCCCGCGCCGGCCCGGCCGGTCGGGAGAGGAGCAGCCGCGAGCGACCAGTGCCCGTGTGCATGGGGGTCGGTTTGAGCGGCTGCAGCCCCGAGCGATCAGTGCCCGTGTGCATGAGGGTCGGTTTGAGCGGATGCAGGAGGAATTAAGCAGCCGCGAGCGACCAGTGCCCGTGAGCCCCGGGGTCGGTTGGAGCGGCTGCAGCATGCAGGATAAAGAGCAGCCGGAAGCGGCCAGTGCCCGAGAGCATTGGAGCCGGTTGGACCGGCTGCAGGAGAAATTAAGCAGCCGCGAGCGACCAGTGCCCGTGAGCACCGGGGTCGGTTGGAGCGGCTGCAGCATGACGAGCAGCCGTGAGCGGCCAGTGCCCGTGAGCACCGGGGTCGGTTGTAGCGGCTGCAGCATGCGGAATAAAGAGCAGCCAAAGAGCCAAAGCCATAGTGGGCAACTAACAAGCCCACAGCAGTACTCCTTGTGGGGCGGCACAGAGTTTCTCACTCAGCAGAGGGGAACACCGAGAGTCAACCCTGGGCTGGCTGCCGGAACTGGAGTAGGAGCAGCCTCAGGAGTAACGGATTCAGGAGCAGCCGCGATGGCCAGTGATCATGTGCATTGGAGCCGGTTGGGTGCCCGAGAGCATCGGGACCAGCTGGAGCGGCTGTTGGAGCAGGTAAGTGGCAGCTCCATGAGATGGAGACTAGTCACAGAGGGGCAGCTAGTAAGTCCTACAGCAATACCTCTTCTAGGGTTGCACAGTGTTCTCCCTCATCAGAGGGGAGTATAGGGGGTCAATTTTGGGCTGCACTTGAACAGGGGAGCAGAACATACCCCTAGTACACTTAGGGTGCAGATAACCTATGGGAAAACACTTACCATCAGGGAACTGCAAACCTGAATGTTCCCAGTATCAACCAAAACATGGTAGGGCAGGGACTTGAAACGAAAGAAAGTTCTAAGTCCTAACAGCGGGACGGGATCGGTCGCACTATAAACAGAGACATGACACTAGATCACCAGGATGCACTAGCCTTATATGCTAACCTGGAACCTCCCAACCTCCAATATTAAAATTTGGAGGCATCTTATCTTAACAGGGAAAGAACTTCACTTAGAGGGAACTCTGGGACACATTAAGGAACGTCTTAAAAACTACTTCCTGGGAAATGTGCTACCCTCATCAGACACCGGCACCCCAACGACCACGGAGGATGCCGAAATAGTAACACCCCTACTAATAGTAACCAGGGAGGTTGGTGGGAGATAACAGATCCATCTGTATGCATAGAATTATTCTACCGACACTTAAAATTCAGAGTTATAAGGGTATACTTTAGAATTATTCATTCCATTATCCTCCAGTTCAGCATGTACCGAACTGAATGTTCATGCTTAACGGGTAAGAATCAACTAAAGCGCATACTGAACTACAGTGCCCATATATTATAGGAGTTATGGAGGACATCCAACACGTATCACAGGAAAGAAACATCGCCTGCGGTCCACCGTTAACACAGTTCACATGGCAGTGACTTTGCCGTAAGAAAGGGTACAGCCTTTATGGAAGCTTGCAGGGAACTAAACCATCCATCAGACTGGTAGTAGAATAATTGGCATTAGGGGCTGTGTGACAGCCACATGATATCGGACCTTTACATAATCATAGTACAGAGCGTAACACGCGTCACTCAATAAATTATGTGGGGTTCATTCTGACAGACGAATGAAGCAACCAACAGAGGCCACTGTGGTACAAAAATGGTGGAACATACATTAGGCATTGTTCCTAACCAAACTCAGTTACCCGTGTATGGAACCACATACTGATGGGCCTTGGATTGGGATGCTACTAATTCCATCTCCAGCTGAGGGGGAGATGGAATGCTCAGGAGGCATCACTACTAACGTTGGGCACAACTATCCCGACACATCCTCACATCCGTCCTGACCTGTATCCAGGGACCAATACAGCCTTTGCAGTCGAAAGAGAGGTTGACGTGCAACTACCCTGACCACATCAAACTTCATTCCGCCACATCTACTGCATTACGTGCTCCTGATATGGCCTCATCTGCATCAGGCTAGCCGGCCGAGTTACTGAACAGTTATGCTGGTTACTCCAAGATTTGCTTGATTTCCAGATTACTACCCATTTTATCACCCCTTCTTTTCCCTTTAACGATCTTTCTGTCCAGCAGCTCGACCATTGTAGGAATGTGGCCACACGCAAGCTGAATGAACATGATCTCGTATCCTAGTTGGTTAGTCTACAATCCAACGGCATTGAGGTTGAATTCTCCAGTTTTAGGTAATACGTCATCCCTGCGATCAATCCCCTCCCATCCCCCTTCCACTGTTCCCATTCTTTTCACAGTTTTGTACCCTTACCCCCGTTTTCATGCAACTCTTTGTTTTCATTCCGCCACTTACTTCCACCTACATTTCCATAAATGGCTTACTTATGGTCGCTTACTGTGTCAGCCCTTGGTAGGAGAGTGAGTGTGCGTTTAATTCTACGTTCTAAGGTTTTACTGTGATGTTAGGCCTGTTTCTACATCCAAGGAACACTATAATCTAAGCGGTACATTACACTGCACTATATTCACTCTTTGATCATAATGTCTCGTTCCGGCTACGATATCCGGCAGGATATATATCCGGCATGACATAATGCTGCACTGCATTCAAAGTGTCTTCACAAAATTTAGGGAGTAACTGTAATGCTGGATTAAATCAAAGACAGGCACAAAAAGCTGGAGTAGCTCAACGGGCCAGGTACTATCTCTGGAGAATATGAATAGGCGAAGTTTCGGGTCGAGACCCTTCTTCAGTCTTTAAAGAATGGTCTCGACGCAAACAGCCGTCTGCTGAAGTATGTCGACCGTACACGTTATCTATTCTTCTTTTCCAGATATGCTGCCTGATCTCTTTATGAATTTGTCTTCGGTGTCACCATAGTCCTGGATGGGGCCTTTGGAAGGGGATAGCGACTGCCCCTACCATCCATTGTAACAAAATACTGTATTTTCACCATTTTTACAGGCTTCGTAACATGCACAAAACTTGCAGTAGTAGAGTCCAGCATGAAACATTTAGCTCGATTTGCAATTATGTTCCGTCTTTGGGTTTGCGTGGAGCAAATCGCAACCGCCTGTGTTCGTGGGTTCTTTTCAAACATAGAAACATAGAAAATAGGTGCAGGAGTAGGCCATTCGGCACTTCGAGCCTGCACCGCCATTCAATATGATCATGGCTGATCATCCAACTCAGTATCCTGTCCCTGCCTTCTCTCCATACCCCCTGATCCCTTTAGCCACAAAGGCCACATCTAACTCCCTCTTAAATATAGCCAATGAAGTGGGCTCAGTTCTTCATTTTACTTCGGAGTCACGTGAGTGACTACGTGAAGAACCCCGCTAGGACGCATGCGTGTTTACGCTACACGCATTCGAACTCGTCATTGCTGGAGGAAGGACGTTCCTCCCAAACGGCAGGGGTTGAACCTGCAACAGTAAGGTGAGGGAACGTCGTTCTTTTACTTACCTTTTTTTCTACAGAAGGCTGATGAAAACTGACTGGGGAGAGTCTGCAGAACTGCAGGCAGCCAGCAACGACCGGGTCCCTGCTATCTCCCTTAAACGGGAGCCGGAGCCGACTTCAGCTCCAGGAGGACGCCGACAGCGGAGGAGCATTTCTGGAGCAGTCATTTCCGACGACTCGGACTACAGCCCCACGGACCTATACATGGGTCCGAGGGGCTGGAAGGGGGGGGGGGGGAAGCTGGCGGGGGAGAACCGCAAAATTGCGGGCAGCCGGCAGCCGGCAGCAGCAGCAGCAAACGGCACGCTGATCTCCCGTAATGGGAACAGCTGTGCCCGATTTCGCTCCCGACTTCGCTCCCGCGCCGGCCCAGGCCGGTCGGGAGAGGAGCAGCCGCGAGCGACCAGTGCCTGTGTGTATGGGGGTCGGTTTGAGCGGCTGGAGGAGATAGTAAGCAGCCGCGAGCGACCAGTGCCCGTGAGCACCGGGGTCGGTTGGAGCGGCTGCAGCATGACGAGCAGCCGTGACGGCCGGTGCCCGTGAGCACCGAGGTCGGTTGTAGCGGCTGCAGCATGCAGGATAAAGAGCAGCCGGGAGCGGCCTCTGCCCGTGAGCACCGGGGTCGGTTGGAGCGGCTGCAGCATGACGAGCAGCCGTGACTGCCGGTGCCCGTGAGCACCGAGGTCGGTTGTAGCGGCTGCAGCATGCAGGGTAAAGAGCAGCCGGGATCGGCCAGTGCCCGAGATCATTGGAGCCGGTTGGACCGGCTGCAGGAGCAGTACCCCGTGTGGGGCTGCAGAGTGGAAATACTCCAAAGTGGCAAAGCCACAGTGGGCAACTAATGAGCCGCACAGCAGTACTCCTTGTGGGGCGGCACAGAGTTTCTCACTCATCAGAGGGGAACACCGAGAGTCAATCCTGGGCTGGCTGCAGGGGAACTGCAGCAGGAGCAGCCTCAGGAGTAACGGCTTCAGGAGCAGCCGCGATGGCCAGTGATCATGTGCATTGGAGCCGGTTGGGTGCCCGAGAGCATCGGGACCAGCTGGAGCGGCTGTTGGAGCAGGTAAGTGGCAGCTCCATGAGATGGAGACTAGTCACAGAGGGGCAGCTAGTAAGTCCTACAGCAGTACCTCTTGTAGGGCTGCACAGTGTTCTCCCTCATCAGAGGGGAGTATAGGGGCTCAAGTTTGGGCTCCACTTGAACAGGGGAGCAGAACATACCCCTAGTACACTTAGGGTGCGGAAAACCTATGGGGAAACCACTTACCATCAGGGAACTGCAAAACCTGAATGTTCCCAGTATCAACCAAAACATGGTACGGCAGGGAATTGAAACGAAAGACTGTTCTAAGTCATAACAGATGATAACCTGGAACCTCCCAACCTCCAATATTAAAATTTGGAGGCATCTTATCTTAACAGGGAAAGATCTTCACATGGAACTCTGGGACACATTAAGGAACGTCTTAAAAACTACTTCCTGGGAAATGTGCTACCCTCATCAGACACCGGCACCTCAACGACCACGGAGGATGCCGAAATAGTAACTAACCTACTAATAGGAACCAGGGAGGTTGGTGGGGGATAACAGATCTATCTGTATACATAGAATTATTCTACCGACACTTAAAATTCAGAAGTACAGGGGTATACCTTAGAATTCTTCATTCCATTATCCTCCAGTTCAGCATGTACCGAACTGAATGTTCATGCTTACAGGGAAAGAAACAACTAAAGCGCATACTGAACTACAGTGCCCATATATTATACGAGTTATGGAGGACATCCACACGAATCACAGGAATTCGTGTCCTAAATATCCTTATCATAATTTAGAGGTGGTTGCCACTTCATCTTAGATTGACTAATTTGAATACTTCGTACTTTATATTTATACAGATGGGAACCTTTGGTGCAACTAAGGGATTGATCCTAGGGTACTACATGGCAAGCATGGTATTAAACTACGCTTGCTATATAGGACTCATTGAAGGTGCCCACAGGTGTATTTAACACAACAAATCGTCTGCGGTCCACCGTTAACACACTTCACATGGCAGTAACTTTGCCGTAAGAAAGGGTACAGCCTTTATGGAGGCTTCCAGGGAACTAAACCAGCCATCAGACTGGTAGTAGAATAATTGGCATTAGGGGCTGTGTGACAGCCACATGATATCGGACCTTTACATAATCACAGTACAGAGCGCAACACGCGTCACTCAAGAAATCATGTGGGGGTCATTCTGACAGACTTATGTAACAACCAAACACAGTTACCCGTCTATGGAACCACATACTGATGGGCCTTGGATTGGGATGCTACAAATTCCATCTCCAGCTGTGGGGGAGATGGAATGCTCAGGAGGCATCACTACTAACGTTGGGCATATATACCTGGGGAAGTGAGAGCTAGTCATGGCTTTAAGTCAAATTGTTTTGGGTTATATCGCCAGTATGTTAATCTACAAATTGACAACACCACCGGGGTAGCATATGTCAACCATATGGGTAGAAACATATCGACACCATGTGACTATCTGGCCAACACTATTTGTGAATTGAATTGAATTGAATCCTTCTTGTCAATCAGACCTTTCGGTCTGAACGAGATGTTGTTGCCTGCAGCCATACATGTAATAATACCAGCACACAATGGACACAGGCTGGCATCCGCCGCGGTGAGTTCACCGGGCACCTCCTCACTGTGATGCAGGCAATAGTCTGAGAGTTACTGTCTCTATTTAATCTGGATTAATAGCGTATCCAGATAGAGATTGGATATCAACTTCCAACTACCAGGGAAACTGAATTTAGTGGCAGACAACAGGTCACGCTAAGTCTAAAAACTCTGTATGGATGTTGGATAAAATATGTATTGTCGGCTGCCCTCTCCTTACCTTGGAGGACTTACACAGTTCCCGCTGCATCAAAAAATCCCAGAGTATTATAAAGGACATTTCCCACCCCCGGACACTCCCTGTTTGAACTGTTACCGTCAGGCAGACGGTACAGATCTACAAGGACAAGGACAAACAGACTTAAAAACAGTTTTTACCCCACTGCTATAAAGGCACTAAATGTAGCCGCCAAGGAACGCAGGGGCGATACATACTAAGAGACTGTGAAATCGACAGAAGGATGTAGGGCTGGGTGTTTATGCGTGCTATTTTCATGATATTTATTTTAGTTGTTTATCTTTTTTTAAATATTTTACCTTGTATGTATCGTTAGCTTTTAGAAATGTTTGAATGGTGCACTGACTGGCTGACATTTTACAATTTCGTTGTACATGGTTCATGTTACAATGACAATAAAGAAACTATTCTATTCTATTCTATTGCTGGAACAGCCGGTATGGAACACCAGATAACGACCAATTCACATCCATGCTCTTACCAGTTATCAAATTATGTTCTTGGGAGCCAGAACCTGGGGCAGTGGTTCAGATGTATCTCCGCTGATTGGGGGATCAATTATGCATCCCTCCTTTTGCCTCATCAGTCGGGTATTTAGGAAGAAACTATAGACTCCACGTCTCGAATTTTGATATACCTGATTGCCCTACGCAACCAGGGGTACTGGTGATATCAACATGGGTCAGAACCATACATCACCATCCATCATAGAGCTAACTTACTGGGTCTTCCCGCAACAAGAGGAGTTACCCATGTCACTATTATATATTAACCTATTTATTTAGAGTTGAAAGCACCTCTTCTACACCTGGGACTGACGGACCGAATGCGGAATTATTTCAGCGGGTCACAGACAGTCCACCTAAACATCAGTACTTGGTATCATCTAGTAATGGGAAGTACTGTCACAACAATAATCATCACCCACAGATCTATGAACATCCCGTATGTTCTGGAATTCCTGGCAAGCCTCCATTACGATGAGAGGCTCAGTCATAGTGCCATCAACTGCGCCAGAGGTGCTCTGTCAATATACCTGTCGAAGGTACAGAGCGGCATTCTGTTGGGACAAACCCTGGTAAACAAACTCATGAGGGACATTTTTAAAATTAGTCCCCAAGAACCAGGTACTCCCAAATATGGGATGTGAGCATTGTACTGACCATGTTAAGAAACTGGTCTCCAGCTACAGCTCTGTTCCTACGGAAACTGACTATGAAAACAGTCATGCTGATGGTCCTGGCCACGCCACAAGGGTCCAGTCACCACAGAAAATAAGGTTGGACAACATGATTAATTCATCTGGAATTTAAGGTTTACATCAGTGTAATAGTCATACAGAACAGGCTAAAAAACAACACGTCTAAAAAAAATAAAAAATAAAAATAAAACAGAATTCAGGGCCTACCCTACAGATGGTCGTCTCTGTATTATAACACACTTACTATCATACATGAAGTATACTAAGATCATCAAAGGGAAGGAATGTCACTTCAATCAGCTACTAACAGCCATTTAAAACAGTGACAGTCCAGACCATCTCTAGATGGCTAAAACAAGTCCTAAACAGGCTGGAGTGGAAACTAGCATTTCAAATCTCACTCCACCAGGGCTGCAGCTACATTGGCAGCTATGAAGTTGGACGTACCAATGGACCAAATCCTCAAGACAGCAGGATGGGCAACGGAGGAATTTTCCAACGACTTTATAACAAACCAGTCATTGAACCTGAAACATTTACAGAAACAAATTTAAGTTCTGTAATATAATATACCCATAAATAGGGGCAATAATTGGTGTTCATAATTTTACTGTTGGATTTCAATATCGTATTGGTGTCTAATGATGTCAACTCTAATCTCCCCAACAATCAAGGCAGATGTGATACATGGACTCGTTCCACGGCATGAAATCACAGAGCTTTAAAATCTTCACGTAGTCACTCACGTGACTCCGAAGTAAAATAGTAAGATTAAACGAGAACTTACCAGTTTGAAGTTTGATCCTTATTTTATGAGGAGGAACGTTGAGGGACTACGTGCCCTCCGCTCCCACCCTTGATCATAGTCTGAACTGGTATCTGTTGTCTAATCTTACTATGTTTAGTCATTATAGTTATCTGTGATTCCACACCGCTGCTTTGAAGAATGACACGCATGCGTCCTAGCGGAGTTCTTCACGTAGTCCCTCAACGTTCCTCCTCATAAAATAAGGAACAAACTTCAAACTGGTAAGTTCTCGTTTAATCTTACTATTCTGTGGCAGATAATTTCATTATGTGGCAGAGAATTCCCGAGATTCACCACTCTCTTTGTGAAAAATGTTTTCTCATCTCGGGCCTAAAATATTTCTCCTTTATCCTTATTGAATTCTCAACCCTATTGCAACAGCGTGTAGGTGCGACTCTTATCCCCATAGCTAGGGCAAGTGAATGATATGCTGGGTATAGTTAGTGTCTGTGACCGGGGTTTGGTACAAACTGAGGGTGTGTTCAGAAGGTTCCCAGAGGAAAGAAAATTGATGGTGGTATAGTGGTGAGCATAGCTTCCTACCACGCAGTTGACCCGGCTTCGATTCCTGGCCATCGCAGTTTGAACAATTACTAGGGGCTCGTGGAGTCAAGGGATATGGGGAGAAGGCCGGCACGGGTTATTGATTGGGGACGATCAGCCATGATCACAATAAATGGCGGTGCTGGCTCGAAGGGCCGAATGGCCTACTCCTGCACATATTTTCCATGTTTCTATGTTTCTAAAATCGCGAAACTCGCCTGTCGTTCCCCTCCACTGATACTGCAGGGACTTTGTACTTTGTATTTAGTTCAAGAATCTAATAACACGTGTTCCTTGTGTCTCACCAATAGTTCAAGTGCAGCAGACGTCATAAATCCAGTATGGGATTCCGAAGTTACGAATGATTGAATGAGTGCTGGTAACATGAGCGGCACTTGACCAGTTCAGGCGGAAGCAGGGGGAGGGTTGCTGATCCATATACCTTGCGACGGTGATGAAAGCTCCTGAAGAATCGTCGGTCTGCGTAAAACGGGTAGAAATGGCAATAGACGATAGACAATAGTTGCAGGAGTAGGCCATTTGGCCCTTCGAGCCAGCACCGCCATTCAATATGATCATGGCTGATCATCCCCAATCAGTATCCCGTTCCTGCATTCATCCCATATTCCCTGACTCCGCTATTTTTAGGAACCCAATCTTGCTCTCTCTTGAAAGCATCCAGAGAACCTGCCTCCACCGCCCTCTGAGGCAGAGAATTCCACAGACTCGCCATTCTCTATGAGAAAAAAGAGTTTCCTCGTCTCCGTTCTAAATAATCATATAACCATATAACCATAAATAATTACAGCACGGAAATAGGCCATCTCGGCCCTTCTAGTCCGTGCCGAACACTTATTCTCGCCAAGGGATGGAGGGTTATGGTTTGAGTGCAGGTTGATGGGACAAGGGGGAAATAAGTGTTCGGCGCGGACTTGAAGGGCCGAGATGACCTGTTTTCCGTGCTGTAATTGTTATATGGTTTTATGTTATATTTATAGTCCCGTCTACCTGCACTCAGACCATAACCCTCCATTCCTTTCCCGTCCATATACCTATCCAATTTGTTTTTAAATAATAAAATCGAACCTGCCTCCACCACTTCCACTGGGATCTAATTCCACACAGCTACCACTCTCTGAGTAAAGCAGTTCCCACTCATGTTAGCCCTAAACTTATGTTCCTTAATTATCAAATCATGTCCTTATGTTTGAAACTTCCCTACTGTCAATGGAAAAAGCTTATCCACGTCAACTCTGTATATCCCTCTCATCATACCTCTATCAAGTCCCCCTTTAACCTTCTGCGCTCCAAAGAATAAAGACCTAACTTGTTCAACATTTCTCTGTAACTTAGTTGTTGAAACGCAGGAAACATTCTAATAAATCTCCTCTTGTACTCTCTCTATTTTTTTGACATCTTTCCTATAATTTGGCGACCAAAACTGTACACAATACTCCAGAATTGCCGTCAACAATGCCTTGTACAATTTTAACATTACATCCCACCTCCTATACTTAATGCTCTGATTTATAAAGGCCAGCACACCAAAAGCTTTCTTACCCACCCTATCTACACGAGATTCAACCTTCAGGGAACTATGCACAGTTATTCCTAGATCCATCTGTCCCACTGCATTCCTCACTTCGCTACCATTTGCCACGTACGTCCTATTTTGAATTGTCCTGTCAAGATGTAGCATATCACACTTATCAGCATTAAACTCCATCTGCCAACATAGAAACATAGAAACATAGAAAATAGGAGCAGGAGTAGGCCATTCGGCCCTTCGAGCCTGCACCGCTATTCAATATGATCATGGCTGATCATCCAACTCAGTATCCTGTACCTGCCTTCTCTCCATACCCCTGATCCCTTTAGCCACAAGAGCCACATCTAACTCCCTCTTCAATATAGCCAATGAACTGGCCTCAACTACCTTCTGTGCCAATAATTCCACAGATTCAACATTCTCTGTGTGAAATATGTTTTTCTCATCTCGGTGCTAAAAGGCTTCCCCCTTATCCTTAAACTGTGACCCCTTGTTCTGGACTTTCCCAACATCGGGAATAATCTTCCTGCATCTAGCCTGTCCAACCCCTTAAGAATGTTGTAAGTTTATATAAGATCCCCCGTCAATCTTCTAAATTCTAGAGAAAACTATCCTAGTCTATCCAGTCTTTCTTCATATGAAAGTCATGCCATCCCAGGATTCAGTCTGGTGAACCATCTCTGTACTCCCTCTATGGCAAGAATGTATTGCCTCAGATTATGAGACCTAAGCTGTACGAAATACTCCAGGTGTGGTCTCACCAAGACCCTGTACAACTGCAGTAGAACCTCCCTGCACTTATACTCAAATCCTTTTGCTATGAATGCTAGCATACCATTCGCTTTCTTCACTGCCTGCTGCACCTGCATGCCTACTTTCAATTACTGGTGTACAATGACACCCAGGTCACGTTACATCTCCCCTTTTCCTAATCGGCCACCATTTAGATAGTCTACTTTCCTGTACTTGCCACCAAAGTGGATAACCTCTCATTTATCCACATTATACTGCATCTGCCATGCATTTGCCGACTCACCCAACCTATTCAAGTCACCTTGCAGCCTCCTAGCATCATCCTTACAGCTAACATTGCCCCCCCCCCCCGCCCAGCTTCGTGTCATCCGCAAACTAGGAGATGTTGCATTCAATTCCCTCATCCAAATCATTAATAAATATTGTAGCTGGGGTACCAGCACTGAGCCTTGCGGTACCCCACTAGTCACTGCCTGCCATTCTGAAAAGGACCCGTTTACTCCTGCTCTTTGCTTCCTGTTTGCCTGCCAGTTCTCTATCCACATCAATACTAAACCCCCAACACAGTGTGGTTTAAGTTTGCATACTAATCTCTTATGTGGGACCTTGCAGAAAGCCTTCTGAAAGTCCAGATATAACACACCCACTGCTTCTCCCTTACCACTCTACTAGTTACATCCTCGAAAAAATGCTGCAAGGTTCGTCAGACATTATTTACATTTCATAAATCCATGTTGACTTTGTCCAATGAATTCACCACTTTCCAAATGTGCTGCTATCCCATCTTTAATAACTGACAGTAGCAGTTTCCCCACTACCGATGTTAGACTAACTGGTCTGTAATTCCCCGTTTTCTCTCTCCCTCCCTTCTTAAAAAGTGGGGTTACGTTTGCTACCCGCCAATCCTCAGGCTGTTCAACATCAACATCATACTACGATCAGGTTATTTCCCTGATATTTGGTGCCAAGGTCTTATTTCACCCATTTATAAGAGTGGAAACAAATTAGACCCAAATAATTATCGTGGCATCTGTGTCAGTAGCTGCCTAGGGAAGTTATTCTGCAGTATCATAAACAACAGAATGTAGGATTTCCTTAACAAACACAACATTTTCAGTAAAAACCAAATCGGCTTCCTCCCAAAACACCGTACCACTGACCACATTTATACCCTCCACACCCTCATTAAAAAACACGTACACCAAACGAAAAATGGGAAAATATTCGCCTATTTTATTGACTTTGAGAAAGCATTTGACTCTATTTGGCATGAAGGGCTCTATTACAAACTCCTCGGATGTGGTATAGGAGGAAAGGTATATGACCTTATCAAATCAATGTATCTGAATAATAAATGTGGCGTTAAAATTGGGGACAAATGTACTGATCTCTTCGCCCAGAGAAGAGGCGTCCGGCAAGGCTGCAATCTGAGCCCGACACTGTTTAATGTTTTCTATCATCAATTGCTACCTGTGCTGCTATCCCATCTTTAATAACTGACACTAGCTTTTTCCCCACTGTCGATATTAGACGAACTGGTCAGTAACTCCCCAGTTCCTGTCTCCCTCCCTTTTTAAAAAAGTGGGGTTGCATTAGCTACCCTCCAATCCTCAGGAACTACTCCAGAATCGAAAGAGTTTTGAAAAATTATCACTAATGCATCCACTATTTCTGGGGCTAATTCCTCAAGTACTCTGGGATGCTAATATCTGGCCCTGGGGATTTATAGGCCTTTAATCCATTCAATTTACCTAACACCACTTCCCGGCTAACCTGGATTTCACTCAGTTCCTCCATCTGCTATTTTCGGCAGATTATTATTGTTAGTGAAGACAGAACCAAAGTAGTTATTCAACTGGTCTGCACTATTTCTGGGTCTACTTCCTTAAATACTCCATAAGAAGGAGTGCCAGTGGGTGTTGTGTATCTAGACTTTCAGAGAAGCCTTTGATAAAGTCCCGCACGGGAGACTAGTGACTAAAATTAAAGCACATGGTATTGGGGGTCGGGTGTTTACAAGGATAAAACAATTGGTTGGCACACCGGAAACAAAGAGGAGGAGTGAACAGGTCATTTTGAGAATGGCAGGCAGTGGCGAGTAGAATGACGCAAGGCTCGGTGTTGGGGCCGCAATATATATTAATATATACCATATATATTAATTATTTGGAAGAGGGAATTAGTAGCAACACTAGCAGGTTTGCGGATGACACCAAGCTGGGTGGCAGTGTGAGCTGTGAAGAGGATGTTAGGAGGTTGCTGGGTGACCTGGACATGTTGCGTGAGTGGGCAGTTGTGTGGCAGATGCCGCATCTATATTACTAAAACTACGATCTTGACCGCTTTTGGCCCACTGTGTTGTGATTTCCGACAGAACGCCGCCACCTACGGCCGTCATTTTTCCCGTCGATGCAAGGCAGAGGTTCACGGCTCTCTGAGCTGTGAATAACACTGAATGTATTCGTTGTAAAGAGTTTGCAAATTTGTTTCTGTTGGCTGTTACAAAAATGTTTACAGAAAAGAAAATGTTTGTTTGTAAAGTGTTTGCAAATTTATTTCTGTTGGCTGTTAAAAAATGTTTACAGAAAAGAAAATGTATTTGTTGTAAAGAGTTTGCAAATTTCTTCTTGTTGGGTTTAACAAGATGTTTACAGAAAATAAAATGTTTTGATTGTAAAGAGTTTGAAAATTTGTTTTTGTTGGCTGTTAAAATGGTTGCAACCGTTTTCAGATGGATAACGCGCGAATAAACATTTTATTAGATCAGTACTGTGTTTAATTTTGAAATTGGCGCTCATTCTGTGATTTTGGCTGGGTTGCAAGAAGGTGTCGATGAAGTCATTTCCAGTTAGCGGGAAGATAGATAGAGAGAGAGAGAGAGAGAGAGAGAGAGAGAGAGAGAGAGAGAGCGAGAGAGAGGAGAGAGAGAGAGATGAGGAGAGACGAGAGGATGAGAGAGAGAGAGAGAGAGAGAGAGAGAGAGAGAGAGACGAGAGAGAAGAGAGATAGAGAGAGAAAGGAGAGAGATGGGAGAGAGAGAGAGAGACAGTAGGTTATGAAGAGAGAGAGAGTCGATCAGAGCAGTATAGAGATGAGAGCTAGACAGCGAGAGGAGAGATAGAAGAGAGAGAGATCCCAGAGAGACAGAGAGAGACAGAGCGCCCTTAGAGCTCCCCGCCCCTTTTCATGACAGTTCGAGAGAGAAGAGATACATAGAGAAATATACTCAGTGTTCCTCTCCTCCACGGTTTACGAGCCGTTGCTGTGGACACAGAGATGAGGACGTGACCGGCCGTTGAGGACGGCCTGGGTGTGTGTGAGCCCCCCCCCCGTTCCTATTTTCTCCCCATAGCACTTGTTTCCGTTAGCCCTAAGAGCAATACCTAACCCTCTCTTGAAAGTATCCAGAGAATTGTCCTCCCCTGCCTTCTGAGGCAGAGAATCCCACAGATTCACAACTCTTTGCGTGGAAAAGTTTCTCCTCAACTCAGTCCTAAATGGCCGACCCCTTATTCTTAAACTGTGTGTTGCACCTGGTTCTGGACATCGGGAACATTTTTTCCTGGTTTAGCCTGTCCAATCCCTGAAGAACTTTATACGTTTCTATAAGACCCTCTCATCCTTCAAAATTCCAGTGAATACAAGCCCAGTCGACCAATACTTTCATCATATGTAGTTTAATTTATTGTCACGTGTACCAAGGGAGACTGCGTGCTATCTAGTCAGTAGAAAGACTGTACATGTACTTCTGTCTGTATGGAGTTTGCACGTTCTACCCGTGCTTGCTTAGGTTATTCAGAGGGTTCCGGTTTCCTCCCACACTCCAAAGACGTGCGGGTTTGTAGGTGAATTGGTTTGCTCCACATGTAAATTGTCCCTAGTGTGTGTAGGATAGTGTTTGTGTGCTGGCAATCGCTGGTCGGCGCGAACTCGGTGGGACGAAGGGCCTGTTTCCGTGCTGTATCCCCAACATGCGCTTGGACTTCCAACAAACACCCACTTACCTCTGCATAAAGCTGGACAGGTCGCTTACATTTCATCAACACCTGGCTGGCCTCTGCAACAAGGTCCTGGTACCTAGCGGCCTCATCCAACGCCAGGCAGAAACAAGTTGGGGAGCCAGCCCATCATCTCTTCGCACCTATGCCTTAGCTCATGTGTATGCCCCAGCTGAGTACTGCGCACCCGTATGGAGTAGTAGTAGACATAATAGCCTGGTAGACACGTGCTTCAAAAGCACCTTGTGAACCATCACTGGGTGCATTCAACCTACTCCATTTGAGCAGCTCCCTATACTTGCAAGTATTCCGCCTGCAGGGATCTGCAGGTCACAGGAGTAGATGGCAACCTCATCTCCATTACACAGTAATTCCCACAATGCTTGCCAATTTCCAACATCTCTCTGAGCTTCAAGCTCATCTACTTTATTTCTTATACTTCGCGCATTCACATCCAACATTTTGACCTCCGTATTCACACACCCCTCCACTCGCAACGCTCACAATTGGCCCTGACCTTACTCTTGTATCCCTTCTCGAACTTTCCTTCGCATTAATTCTAGAATCTTTGGTAATTTTACCTGTAGTCACTTCCACTTCAACTACATTTTTATAGTCCCAATTTGTCAATCCCTCCCCCATCACTATATAATTTAAATCTACACGTGTAGTCCGAGCAAACCTGCCTGCCACAGTGCCTGTCCCCCTCCAGTTAAGGTGTAGCCCGTCCCATTTGTATTGGTCTCCCCTACCCCAGAAGAGATCCCAGTGGTCTATAAATCAAAATCCTTGCTCCCTGCACCAGCCCTTCGGCCACACATTCAGGTCCCCTATCTTCAAGGGCGAAGGTGAACAGCCGGAAGTGGTAGTGCATGTCGGCGCAAACGATATCGGAAAGAAGAGGATGAATATTCTGCAGCGTGACTTTAGAGAGCTCGGAAACATGCGGAAAAGCAGGAGCTCCAGTATTGTTATCTCCGGTTTGCTTCCAGTTCATCGTGCTGGCGAGAGCAGGTACAGGGAGATACGGGACCCGAATGTGTGGCTAAGGAACTGGTGCACGGGGCAGGGATTTAGATTCTTAGATCACTGGGATCTGTTTTGGAGTAAGGGGGAACTGTACAAAAGGGACGGATTGCATCATAACAGGTGGGGGACCAGCATTCTGGCAGGCAGGTTTGCCACTGCCACACGGGTGGTGTTAAACTGAATAAGGGGGGTGGGGTGTCAAATGTGATAGTTGAGGATGGAGTTAAAGGGAAAGGGTTTCTGAAATTTGTGAGCGGAGAGACAGAGGGGTGTAAAATGAGGGTAGAAGCAATAGGTATCACAGAGACACGGCTCCAGCGTGCCCAAGGCTGGGAGCTGAACATCCAGGGATATTCTATATTCAGGAGGGATAGACAGAAAGGAAAAGGAGGTGGGGTAGCGTTGCTGGTTAGAGAGCAGATTAACGCAATAGAAAGGAATGACATTAGCTTGTAGGATGTGGAATCGATAAGGGTAAAGCTGCGAAACACTAAGGGGCAGAAAACGCTAGTGGGAGTTGTGTACAGGCCACCATACAGTAGTAGTGGAGTTGGGGATGGCATCAAACAGGAAATTAGAAATGCGTGCAACAAAGGTAAAACAGTTATAATGGGTGACTTAAATCCACATATAGAATTGGTGAATCAAATTGACAAGGGTGCTGAGGAAGAGGATTTCTTGGAATGTATGCGGGATAGTTTTCTAAACCAACATGTAGATGAACCAACGAAAGAGCAGGCTATTACATACTGGGTATTGAGTAATGAGGAAGGGTTAGTTATTTAGTTGTGCGTGGCCCCTTGGGCAAGAGTGACCATAATGTGGTTGAGTTCTTCATTAGGATGGAGAGTGACGTTGTTAATTCAGTTAAAGGGTCCTCAACTTAGAGAAAGGTAACTTTGAGGGTATGAGACGTGAATTGGCCAAGATTGACTGGCAATTGATTCTTAATGGATTGACGGAGATAATGCAATGGAAGGCATTTAAAGACTGCATGGATGAACTACAACAACTGTTCATCCCAGTTTGGCAAAAAAAATAAATCAGGGAAGGTAGTGCATCCGTGGATAACAAGGGAAATCAGGGATAGGGACGACAGATGGCACAATGGGCTAAGTGTTCGGCTGGCAACCGGAAGGTAGCTGGTTCGAATCCCGCTTGGAGTGCATACTGTCGTTGTGTCCTTGGGAAAGACACTTCACCCATCTTTGCCTGTGTGTGTGGATGTAATTATGTGAAGCACTTTGTGGTCAATGCAAGTTGACTAAAAATGTGCTATATAAATAAAGAAAGAAAGAAGATAGTATCAAAACAAAAGATGAAGCATACAAATTAACCAGAAAAGGCTGCCTACCGGAGGACGGGGAGAAATTTATGGACGACAGATGGCGCAATGGGCTAAGTGTTCGGCTGGCAACCTGAAGGAGGCCGGTTCGAATCCTGCTTGGAGTGTGTATTGTCGTTGTGTCCTTGGGCAAGACACTTCACCTACCTTTGCCTGGGACTAGAGACGGAAATTAGCTACTGATTGGCTACAATCTCGCATATTTACATGCAAAATGTTCATTAATATGCACTGTCCCTATAAACAAATTATTATTATTATATTAAATTCAGAGACCAGCAGAGGAGGACAAAGGGCTTAATTAAGAAAGGGAAAATAGATTATGAAAGAAAACTGGCAGGGAACATAAAAACTGACTGCAAAAGTTTTTATAGATATGTGAAGAGAAAAAGATTAGTTAAAACAAATGTAGGTCCCTTGCAGTCAGAAACAGGTGAATTGATCATGGGGAACAAGGACATGGCAGACCAATTGAATAGCTACTTTGGTTCTGTCTTCACTAAGGAATACATAAATAATCTGCCGGAAATAGCAGGGGACCGGGGGGTCAAATGAGATGGAGGAACTGAGTGAAATCCAGGTTAGCCGGGAAGTGGTGTTCGGTAAATTGAATGGATTGAAGGCCGATAAATCGCCAGGGCCAGATAAGCTGCATCCCAGAGTACTTAAGCACCAGAAATAGTGGATGAATTAGTAATAATTTTTCAACACTCTTTAGATTCTGGATTCGTTCCTGAGGATTGGAGGGTAGCTAATGTAACCACACTTTTTTAAAAGGGAGAGAGAGAGAAAACGGGGAATTACTGACCAGTTAGTCTAATGTCGGTAGTGGGGACTCATAGCAAAATAATTTGAGTATAGGAGCAGTGAGTATTGCGTACAGTTATGGTCTCCTAATCTGATGAAAGATATTCTTGCCGTAGAAGGTAGTACAGAGAATATTCACCAGACTGATTCCTGGAATGTCAGGACTTTCACATGAATAAAGACTGGATAGACTCGGTTTGTACTCGCTAGAATTTAGAAGATTGAGGGGGGAACTCATAGAAACTTACAAAATCCTTAAGGAATTGGTCAGGCTAGATGCGGGAAGATTGTTCCCGATGTTGGGGAAGTCCAGAACAAGGGGTCACAGTTTAAGGATAAAGAGGAAATCTTTTAGGACCGAGATGAGGAAAATATGTTTCACACAGAGAGTGGTGAATCTCTGGAATTCTCTGCCACAGAAGGTAGTTGAGGCCAGTTCATTGGCTATATTTAAGAGGGAGTTAGATGTGGCCCTTGTGGCTAAAGGGATCAGGGGGTATGGAGAGAATGCAGGTACAGGATACTGAGTTGGATGATCAGCCATGATCATATTGAATGGCTGTGCAGGCTCGAAGGGCCGAATGGCCTATTCCTGCCCATATTTTCTATGTTTCTATGTTTCTGTTCCTGTCCTCACTAGCACGAGGTACTGGACGCAATGCAAAGATAAGCACCCTAGAAGTCCCACCTTTCAGTCTTCTTCCCAACTCTTTGAACTCATGTTGGAGAACCACCTTCCCCTTCTTCCCGATGTCATTTGTGCCTACGTTGCACAACTACCGCCGGCTGTTCACCTTCTCTCGAGAGAATGTTCTGAATTCGGCTTGTGACATAATGAACCCTGGCACCAGGGAGGCAACAGACCATCCTCGCGTCTCGTCTGCCGCCACAGAATCTCATGTACGCTCCTCGGACATTGGAGTCACCCACCACACAGCTCTGCCCGACGTCGGTCTCGCCGGTCGAGTTCCATCTCCAGGATTGGAGCCACCGACGTGTCCCCCGCTCGGACTGGAAACATCGTCTCCCCAGACAGTTCCCAAGAGGGCGCACCTGTTTTCATTAGGCACAGCCAACAGGGTCTCCTGCACTCCACACTTACTCCGCTTTCTCTCAGTCACACACATTCGTTCTTCCCGCATCCTCAGCGTGACTACCTCACTATAGGTTATGTCCAGGAAACTCTCGTTCTCTTGGATGGCCCTGAGGTCATCCAGCTGCTTTTCCAGTGCCCCAACACGGTCATTAGGGAGCTGATGATTGCCGCACTTGCCACAGTTGTGGAAGTCAGAGGCTCCATCCGTGTCCCTGGGCTCTCACATTCTGCACGCATCACATTGTCTCATCTGTCCTGTCACGTGTTCACCGTGTCCAGTCCTCTCGAGCTTTTTGCGTAGCCTCCTCTCATCAGCCTCCTCGCTGAAGACTCTCGAGTCAAAGACTCACACTATACTCGCAAGGCACTTCCCTCACAAGGCCGCTCCCTCCCTGCCACTCCCTTGGAGCAGTCTTGCTTATTTTGGCTGATAAAGTGCCGAATTTACCAATTCACAACCAAATTGCTCAGTTTTACATGTTTTTCCCCAGTGACTTATTCACCTTCCCTCACGGCATTCAGCCAATCAGCCCTTCTCCCTGCTTTTCTTTGTTGCTGCTGGTCAACTTAAGCTGTGGGCTGTCTGGCTTCATTTGGTTCTCTTTTTAAACTGCTTTACACCTCTGACTCACCTCTGACTCACCTCTGACTCACCTTCCCCCACGGGCTTCAACCAATCTACTCTTCTCCCTGCTTTTCTTTTTTGCTCCTTGTCCAAGATCCACTTAAGCTCTGGGCTGATATTGATATAGCAAGTCAATGGTGGCCTTGCTTGCCTTTGGTAGAAGCATAGACTATAAGAGGCATCCACCACCTCAACCTGATTTGGAATATTGCGTGTAGATCTGCTCGATCCAACACAGGAAAGACGAGGATGCTTTGGAAAAGGTCTAGAAGCGGTTCACAGCAATAATGTATCTACAAAAGAGTGTTAACTGCAGGGAGATATTGGACGGGCATGGATTGTTTTATAGCGAACACCGGGGATTGTGGGCTGTCCTGGCAGAACTTTATACATTTCTGAGAGACGTCGATCGGGTAGATAATGTGAACATTATATCCCAAGATAGAAATATCGAACATATGAGGGCATAACTTTAAATTGAGAGTGGGAAAGTTTATATGTGTGTGTGCATTGGGTGGGGTTTTTGGGTGGTATTTACACAGAGGATGGTGGGTGCGTGTAGCGCGCAGCCAGGAATGGTGGTGGAAGCAGATGCGTTTGTAGCGTTTCTGATGCTTCTGTATAGGCACATAGATAGGATTGAAATATTCTATCTATACTGGAGTATTGAGTACAGTTTTGGTCTCCTAATCTGAGGAAATACATTATTGCCATAGAGGGAGTACAGAGAAGGTTCGCAAGACTGATTCCTTGGATGGCAGGACTTTCGTATGAAGAAAGACTGGATAGACTCGGCTTGTACTCGCTAGAATTTAGAAGATTGAGGGGGGATCTTATAGAAACGTTCAACATTCTTAAGGGGGTGGACAGGCTAGATGCAGGAAGACTGTTCCCGATGTGCGGGAAGTCCAGATCAAGGGGTCACAGCTTAAGAATAAGGGAGAAGTCTTTTAGGGCCGAGATGAGAAAAACATGTTTCACACAGAGAGTGATGAATCTCTGGAATTCTTTGCCACAGAAAGTAGTGGAGGCCAGTTCATTGGCTATATTTAAGAGGGAGTTAGATGTGGCCCTTGTGGCTAAATGAATTAGGGGGTGCGGAGAGAAGGCAGGTACAGGTTACTGAGTTGGATGATCAGCCATGATCATATTGAATGGCGGTGCAGGCTCGAAGGGCCGAATGGCCTACTCCAGCACCAATTTTCTATGTTTCTATGTTTCTAAATAGAGCGATATGCATCGCCTGCAGTGAGATGGGAGATTACTAAGCATCACGGTTGACCCAGACATTGTGGGCTGAATGGCCTGCTGCACTGCGGTACAATATAATGTTCTATGATTCCTAGGTTTCGAGTAGCAAGGATTTCTTCAGATGCTATGTGAGAGCGCAAAAATGGTTGTACGATACGTACGTTCGCAAAATATTATACGGTTTTCGGTGCTACATGTTAATACTGAAAGATTGTAGCACATTTGACGGGTGAAATTTAATGCCGTTGTCAAGGCTGCAAAAAACACTAGGGATAAATGCCAACCTGCGGGAGTTGGAATCAGAGACAAAACAAAACCACGTGTACATGTGAACCAGGTAAGCAATAGCTTTGAATACGGAAATGTATTCGTTTATCGTTTCAGACCGAAGAACTGACGCCGTGAGAACTGGATTTATTCTAAGTAATATAGAAGATAGTGGACGCGAATGGGTACAATGGGGATTGACAAAATAAGGTGAAAAATATGGTCGAATATGGAATGGACTGTAAAACGTGTTGGTATAATGGGTTGCTCGATTTTCTGACCTACATGTCCTTGCTAAGCATGGTGGAAAATAATAGACAACACCACAAAAATACTGTAGATTGGCACGAAAACCATCCGTTTACACCCAGAAAGAAAGAACGAGTTAGTTATCCATAAAACAGAGAATAGTGAAACACAGAAGCTGTTGTTGTTCGCGAATGTTGTCAATGCAATAATAACGTCACCGATACCTATTTTACTAGTATATTCCGTTAAGTGAACTTGTTTACACCATGTGAAAGACAAAGGTAGGTTCCTGTGTGACAATTAACATTTTTTTCCTGTATCCATGATTTGCTGACGAAAACGATAATGGTTAAAATATTTTGTTCAAAATTCCCGTATGTGTTATAGTTGGATTGCAGTGGGATTGTTTTTTGTTTGTTATCTACATAGGAACCCATTCAATGTAAGTACATGCTTCACACCATTCTTCAGCTCCTCCTTGAATTTCTTCTGGGTCAGTTCATATATGCAAGTGTTGGTTCAGGTACTGAGAAACTGCAACATATATCCACACTGTTGAAATACATATATCGGGGTATTCAAATATTTGTCTGCATACGAATAATTTACAGTTTGCCAGTTCATAAAATGTATTACATAAGGAATCCACAGTAATATAAAGTTGGTTGAAAGAGCGAATAACAAAATCATAGATTTTCTCCGGTTCTCCACCTCTGAATCCTTTTGATTCTCAATGTTGCACCGTTGTCCCCTGCGGATACTATTTGCTGCAATTATATGCCTCACGGTTGAACCATTGAACAGGAGAATGAAAGACATTGGTAATATAGGCGTCACAATACTGTCAAATACCTCGTATGCTTTCCAGAAGAATTACGTATAGTACTCCGGTATTGGGATGCAACCCCAAGTTACATTGTTAATTATTAGCTGAGGCTCCATTACTAAATAGAACGGAATACACCTGATACAACTCACTACCGCCACTGCCGATATCACTATCGCCGCTGTTTTCTCGGTGCAATACCTTTTCCGCAGGTCGTGACAAGAAATCGCGATGAATCGATCGAACGTGAAAGCGACTGTGATCCAAACTGAGCAGTCCATGCTTGCAATTTTAAGCAGATGCGCCAGGGCACATACTGGAGTTATGAGCAAAAAGCGGGCGTACGAAAAGAGAAGCTTAAACTGTTCAACATTAATGGCAAATACAACAACTATGACATCGGCGGCAGCTTTCCCAGCAGATAGCGTGTAATGCATACAGAGAGTCCATATTTTCCACGGGATAGGATCACAATCGCCGTTATATTGACTGCACAACGAAAAGGAAGCAGAGGGTTATTTCTCAGCACGTCTATTTCATTCATTGTCACTTTGTTTGCATTGAAGGGAATGTATTACGTGCATCATGTACCTTTTCTTGAAGCTTTGATTTGTTCTGAAATACTTCCTAGCTCTCGACCCCTCCCGAGTCTCGGCCTCAAAAAGGGGTTCGTCCCGAAAGGTCACCTATTCCTTTTATCCAGAGAAACTCCCTGACCAACTGAATTACTACAGCATTTTATGTCTATGTTCGGTATAAAGCAGTATCTGCAGTTACTTTCTACATATTCGGCTTAACCATATAACAATATAACCATATAACAATTACAGCACGAAAACAGGCCATCTCGGCCCTACAAGTCCGTGCCGAACAACTTTTTCCCTTAGTCCCACCTGCCTGCACTCATACCATAACCCTCCATTCCCTTCTCATCCATATGCCTATCCAATATATTTTTAAATGATACCAACGAACCTGCCTCCACCACTTCCACTGGAAGCTCATTCCACACCGCTACCACTCTCTGAGTAAAGAAGTTCCCCCTCATGTTACCCCTAAACTTCTGTCCCTTAATTCTGAAGTCATGTCCCCTTGTTTGAATCTTCCCTTTTCGCAAAGGGAAAAGCTGATCCACATCAACTCTGTCTATCCCTCTCATCATTTTAAAGACCTCTATCATGTCCCCCCTTATCCTTCTGCGCTGCAGAGAATAAAGACCTAACTTATTCAACCTTTCTCTGTAACTTAGTTGTTGAAACCCAGGCAACATTCTAGTAAATCACCTCTGTACTCTCTCTATTTTGTTGACATCCTTCCTATAATTGGGCGACCAAAATTGTACACCATACTCCAGATTTGGTCTCACCAATGCCTTGTACAATTTTAACATTACATCCCAGCTTCTATACTAAATGCTCTGATTTATAAAGGCTAGCATACCAAAAGCTTTCTTTACCACCCTATCTATATGAGATTACACCTTCAAGGAACTATGCACGGTTATTCCCAGATCCCTCTGTTCCACTGTATTCTTCAATTCCCTACCATTTACCATGTACGTCCTATTTTGATTTGTCCTGCTAAGTTGTAGCACCTCACATTTATCAGCATTAAACTCCATCTGCCATCTTTCAGCCCATTCTTCCAAATGGCCTAAATCACTCTGTAGACTTTGGAAATCCTCTTCATTATCCACAACACCCCCTATCTTGGTATCATCTGCATACTTACTAATCCAATTTACCACACCATCCAGATCATCGATGTACATGACAAACAACAAAGGACCCAACACCGATCCCTGAGGCACCCCACTAATCACCTGCCTCCAACCCGACAAACATCCATCCA